>NC_056730.1:370125437-370282937 GCF_019279795.1 Protopterus annectens | reverse complement strand
TACATTAAAATGTTATTTACTGTTGTTCATTACATCGTACAATACATTTTAGAACATTATTGCTTTCAAATAAAAAGTGCTTTGACAAAAAAAAAAAACAGAAACAGGTTCAATATATGAGGATATGGGACAGATGAAAATTACTGAGAAAAAGCACTGTGACTGACTGAAAAATATTTTTGCAATGGTTAAAACAGTGCATTCTAATTGGTGGAGTGCAGTAACAAGCTTTAGGTTGCAGAGTTATTCTAGGATGTTGTATGCTGCTTACACAAGATAATTTTTATTCTGAAACTCAGAACTCTAAGGGCTGCAACAGGAGAAACTTACTTTTTCCTGAGATGCAGTAATGTTTGAGATGCTTATTCAAGTAACGTGGGTGCAGGGACCCAGTCACCCACATGTAGGAGTGGAAGTCCACTTTCTTTGAATGCACTCTGTTCCAAAGGCATTCTTCTGGACTGCAATGTGTCATTCCCTCTCAGTGAAATGTGACTTGCTGAATCCCTTTTTGATGAATCTGGCTACAGCCAGTCCCACTTAACATTGATAGATACTCCAAAACTATATATCACATGGATGAGGACCGATTCCCTGAGCATCAAGTGCCTGAATCTCGAGACACAGAGGAATGTAATGCTAATAACTATTTTCCATAGGAAATCACTGTTTGCAGTTTTTATATGTGTGTGATGGTAGAAAGTCTTTTGTTTTAGGACATTTCTCACTTCTTCATCTTTCATAACTGTGGAATTGTTGTATGTAAATTTGCAATTGTTGTATGTAAGTTTGTGTGGGGGCACATGTGAAGGGGGTTGCTCCTTCCCGCAAAAAAAAAAAAAAAAAAAAAAAAAAAAATGCATACAGTTAGAGCTTTCACACTTTTAGTATTTCAAATTTGTGTTTGGTGATGAAGTTCCTTATTATCATGTCAGTCAGGAAATAAGACACAAGTGCTCCACAAACAAAAAAGCAATGCTTCACATTTGCCATTCTACATATAACTAATTCTGCAATATTTAGTCCAGTGACCTAATGCAGTGTGCAATTCTTGTGTTCACAATTTTATATTATTAACTCAAATGGAAGCCTGCTATAACAGAATCGCCCGCTTTGCTGCAAATTGCTCATATAGAACTCATCACTGTACTTCTTTGAGACAGCTCCACTGGCTTGAACTGCCCAACCTCCTAACTTACAATCAGCTCTGCCTCTGTCATTCTCTCTATTACCTCCCCAGTAAGTGTCCTGCCCCCAAAAACCTAATACATTACTCAGCCAAAAGGCCTCTTAGATCATCAAGAAAACTACTACTAGAAGTCACCAACAGCTACAATAGCTTTGGAGACACATTATATAGTAGTTCAGTGGATAAAAAATGGAACTCTCTCCCCACTAGCATACAAAACACATCATCCAAAGCCTCCTTTAAAAACCTCATTAGGCAACATCTCAAGCAAAGTTGGCAGTGCCATGATTGCTCCCCAGGCTAGTGAAAGCAGCTAAGGTACACATACTAAACTTAGAGTACTTGATAATAGTTTTCACTCTTACTCACAAACACTGGCTAATCTACAATGTATGTACTGTACCTGTGTACTATGTATGTATTCCACCTATGTTCCAAATTTCACCTGTACACCACAAATCTATTAATTACCTTTATTTTTAAATTAATATTTTTTTGTTTGTTCTCTCCACTGTAACTGTTGATGTGCTGCATACCACTGTAAAAACATGTCTTTTGTAATTTGTGTGTATACCAATCATGTCTAACTAAATGTATCTGTAATTTTTCTTTGTGGAGCTTTTCTCCCCGGGCCTCTGCTGAAAAAGGGCCTTTTCGGCTCAGTCGGACACCCTCGGTTAACAAATGTAAAATAATAAAAAAAATAAGAAAAAATGTTACTAGCAGTTCATATAACACTGTTATTTAAGGCAAAAATCTCCTTTTCATTGCTTCACACATCTCTCTTTATCCTAACATCCTTGTGAACTAAGTAACTGTCTAATGATGCCAAAAGAGTAATCTTTCAGTCAGCCCATAGCATAGACCCTGTTCCACTGGGGATGCCTTGTTGTGGGCTATTTGCCTCCCTGGCTGCATTCAATTCCTGCAGCATCTTTTCTCTTATTCCTCCATCAGGGAGACATCCCAGAGATGCACACATCCAAAAGTGGCACTCAGTTCTCCTTAATACTTTTTCTCCAATTTCTTTATTCCCAAATATCTGGAAAACAGTTATTATTGCAAAGCCAGAGTCATACTAATAGACTATCTTTGACTCCTACACAGTGGCAGCTGGTGACTTCAAATCAAAGGGGGGTTGCAGGAGACAGCTGAATGGGTGGGGTCAAGGGGAGGGGGTGTGGTCAACCAGAAAGGGGAGGGGCTATGCTCAAAACCACAAAAACTAACTTTAATTAAATACGCTGCCCTGGGTGGCAAACCATTATTATGAGAGTCCAATCAAGACAAAAATAAGTGTAGAAGAATACAAATATTTCAATGCATTGGCTACATGACAGCTTACTTAATATCTAGATGGAAACAAAAGGTTGTGAGGCATGAAAAAATAAATTACTTTTTAAATGCATTACTGTAATGCCAGTCAAAATCAAGAATAAGAAAAACCAGAAGCACTCACCTCAAACCACTTCTCCTTGCACTGCAGTTCTAATTATAATTTATATTCAGCTTTATTAAAGTACCAAGTAACATGCTGAAAGTAGAAATCTCTGTGATGCCCCCACTTGTAAAAATGTTTCATATCCAAAAAAGACCTGCTGCCTGACAACTATCTACTTGTTTCATGGGGAAAACATGAAAGTAAAAAATGAAAAGCAAACAAGAAACAAGCTCAAGATACATTGCTTAAAGGATTACTGTCCAGGTTATGGACCACACATGATTGGCATTCTGTTTAGTTTACGGGTAAAGTCTGTAGAGATGACTGGAAGTCTCCAACAAGTGTAATGAGCTTTTTAAAATAATGGAATCCTGTCCTTTAATACCCAAGGCTTATACATTATCTAGTCAAGTATTCTCTGCATGGCAACAACAGAAAGACTTGCAATGTTGGCAATTCTTTAACAGTATGCTTATTAAAGCTTACTTGCATCTTACGATCTCAGACAAGCTTACCTTATGGTCATTAAAGCATTGCTACTTAAACACAGAGCAACAGGCACTTTGAGTAATAAGCATAAATCAACAGTACAAAAATATGACAGAAACCAGACCGTTCTGCAAAATCAAGGAGAGATGAAAAGCCACTGTAGTACTTGTGTCTACCTTGGATAGGGGGGACACACTGCACATTTACACTGCATAACTACTCCTTGCCTTGCTTGGACACATCCAGAGTCACTACATGGTGGAGTAGGGTGCAACAAGTATGTCACAATTTGAAATGTCTCTGGCTGACTGTGAGGGCCCTGACACATTTGTCATACCTCTCAACCTCAGAGCAAGAAATCTGGACAAAGCCATACACAGAAGTGAGACAAAGGCCCAAAAATAAGGACAATTTTTAAATATTGCTCTAATAAACTTAGAAAGATAATAGAATAGGTCTTGCATTAGTATGACTTTTCTGAAGGGTATAAAATCTGAAACTCAAATGTCTGTCATTATTTTCTAACTTCAGTCTTTAGTGATTTGTCGCTAATTTGCCAAAAAACACAATTTTATGAAAAATGCACCAAATGTGATGCAAAAATATAAAATAGCCACACAATACAGCTGGGAACCTGTCAAAGAAGGGACACTTTAATATTAGTACTGCTAACTTGAGCAGCTGACAAAATAAAAGAATCTACATGCATTTCAAGTAATCTATAACTTTGATTATTACAGTTATTTCTTAATTGTAAACCCTCCATGTTTTCTTCCAAAATTGCTATTTTGCGGAGGGATTATTAGGGGGAAGAGCAACATTCTAAGCCAAAATCGGGGACCGTTGAGAGGTTGGCTATGCCTAATTCTATAAAGCAATTTATTTGCATGTACCTCTCAACCTGTTAATGCAGTAAATCTGAACAAGGCCAAATATATTGGGGGAACATATAAACAGTACTAAAAATTGCTCTTGTATAAATTGAGATAGTTGATAGAATAACAGTTCTTACTTTAGCATGCATTTTTCTGAAGGTTATGAAGTCTGAAACTCAGTGTATCATTATTTAGTGACTTAATTTCTAAATGATTTGCCAGAAAACTACAAATTTTATGAAGAACAAACCAAAAATAAAAAGCAAAAATCTATTCATTCTTTGAAAATCTGGACAGTTGGGAGGTATAGTTCAGCTGGGCCTGTCTGAGTTTGTTGCCCTTCCCCCCTGACAAAATCATGGTTGAATGGAGCCTCTGCAGCCATTCCAATGAACCATTACTTGGCTATTTCACTCCATTTACCATAAACACTAATGTGCATACTGCTTTACATCTATGATGAGTTGGACTTCATTTGAAAGTTTTATTTTGTATTTTACAGCACAAACACTAAGTCATCTACTAAACAAAGCAATGCAGTCTCACAATGAAAATTTAGCATTAAAACTTCTCTGCCCTTGAAACTCCCATTCATTGAAACAGCATTGAAACCCACATTCAAAGAAAATACATTTTGCCAGTGGCAGATAAAGATTAATTTTGGGCTGTTTTCAAATCATAGGCCCCTTGCATATGAAACATACATGTGCTCTTTGATACACCTTCCTCATTGTACTAAATTATATTCCTTGTGCAATATATTACAGTTGTTAGAGGGCGTTTTAAATTTGTTTTGAACATTTTTCCAGTAAGCAATGAAACAAAACGCATGCACCCATAATGGCAAAACTGCCCAGTTCAGAACATTTATCATAAAAGTCTACTCAGACTTCCACAGTCCACCATTATTAGTAAATATGCACAATTCTACAGTCCACCATTATCAGTAAATATGCACAATTCTACAGTCCACCATTATCAGTAAATATGCACAATTCTGCAGTCCATTATCAGTAAATATGCACTATCTCTGAAGAAGTAAAAGTCATCTAAATAATTCCACATTAAAGAAATCTGTAACTAATGAAGAGGCTGCTGCTAGCAAACACCTTTATATTTCATGGTTTCATCAAAAAATAAAGTGTCTGTTGCCCCTCAGGAATAAATTGCCTATAGTACATTAAAAAAATGACAAGCTAGTAATATTGCAAGAGGAAATGGATGGCAAACGGATAACGGACTCATAATTAGTATCTTCACCAAGGAGAACATTCTCAGTATGGCAGCAACCACCCCTTGTGGGAGTAGAACCCACAGCCTAGCCTTCTGCATCATAAGCAAGTACACAACCTGTTGTGCTATTAACAAGGCAAACCAACTTCACTTAAGCAACACTAAACATCTGTTCCCCTGTAGCTCTTAGCTCCTTGTAAAATCTACTCAATGCTCAACTTCGCAGCACAAGAAAACTGGAAAAAGTGAAAATGTATTGGGGGGGGGTCAGGTACACAAACATTGCTTGTATAATCTTGGAAAGTTGCTAGAACCATACATTTTACTGCCAAGGTCCCTGTGCAAAACAGTCAGAGAAACATACCACTACACCAAATCAGCTGCTTTATAAAAGAGGAAGACTGAAACTTAAATGGCTATCATTTAGTGAATTCAATTCTCACCATAGCTGTCAACCTCTTAGTACAAAACACCTGGACAAACCCAGTAATGAGGGAATACAGCCCTCAAACATATTCAGTGAATTCAGTTCTTGCCATAGCTGTCAACCTTATTTTCTAACTTCAGTCTTTGATTATTTGTCACTAATTTGCCAAAAAAACACAATTTTATGAAAAATGGACCAAAAATGTGATGTAAAAATATAAAATAGCAACACAATACAGCTGGGAACCTATCAAAGAAGGGACACTTTAATATTAGTACTGCTAACTTGAGCAACTGACAAAATAAAAGAATCTACATGCATTTCTGAAATAAAAGTAATCTGATTATTACAGTTATTTCTTAATTATAAACCCTCCATGTTTTCTTCCAAAATAGCTATTTTGCGGAGGGATCATTAGGGGAAGAGCAACATTTTGAGCCAAAATCAGGGACAGTTCAGAGGTTTGGCTATGCCTAATTCTATAAAGCAATTTATTTGCTTGCACCTCTCAACCTGTTAATGCAATAAATCTGGACAAGGCCAAATATATTGGGGGAACATATAAACAGTACTAAAAATTACTCTTGTATAAACTGGGACATAAATCTGGACAAGGGCAAATATATTGGGGGAACATATAAACAGTACTAAAAATTGCTCTTGTATAAACTGGGACAGTTGATAGAACAGGTCTTACTTTAGCATGCATTTTTCTGAAGGTTATAAAGTCTGAAACTAGTGTGTCATTATTTAGTGACTTAATTCCTAAATGATTTGCCAGAAAACCACAAATTTTATGAGGAACAAACCAAAAATAAGAAGCAAAAAATCTATTCATTCTTTGAAAATCTGGACAGTTGGAAGGTATAGTTCAGCTGGGGCTGTCTAAGTTTGCCGCCCTTCCCCCTCACAAAACCATGGTCGAATGGAGCCTCCCCCTGCAGCCATTCCAATGATCCATTACTTTGCTATTTCACTCCATTTACCATAAACACTAATGTGCATACTGATTTACTTCTATGATGATTTGAACTTCATTTGAAAGTTTTATTTTGCATTTTACAGCACAAACACTAAGACGTCTGCTAAACAAACTTGGCATTAAAACTTCTCTGCCCTTGAAACTCACATTCATTGAAACAACATTAAAACCCACATTCAAAGAAAATACATTTTACCCATGGCAGATAAAAATTAATTCTGGGCTGTTTTCAAATCATAGGCCCCTTGCATATGAAACATACATGTGCTCTTTGATACACCTTCCTATTGCATTGAACATTTTCCAGTAAACAATGAAACAAAACTGCCCAATTCAGAACATTTCCATCATAAAAGTCTACTCAAACTTCTACAGTCCACTATTATCAGTAAATATGCACAATTCTAGAGTCCACCATTATCAGTAAATATGCACAATCTCTGAAGTAGTAAAAAAGTCATCTAAATAATTCCACATTAAATAAATCTGTAATGAAGAGGTTGCTGTTAGCAATCACCTTTATATTTCATGGTTTCATCGAAAAATAAAGTGTCTGATGCCCCTGAGGAATAAATTGCCTAAATTACATTAAAAATAAGCTAGTAATATTGCAATAGGAAATGGATGGCAAACTGGTAACAGGCTCAAAGTTAGTATCTTAAGTATCTTCAGTATGGCAGCATTCACCCCTTATGGGAGTAGAACCAACAACCTTCTGCATCAAAAGCAAGTACACAATCTGTTGTGCTATTAGCAATGTGAGCTGACTTAGCATAATCAGCACTAAACTTCTCTTCCCCTGCAGCTCTCAGCTCCTTGTAAAATCTACTCAATACTCAACTGCATCTCAACCTCGCAGCACAAGAAGTCTGGAAAAAGCCAAATTTATTGGGGTGGGTCAAAAGGGCAAAAACCAGGGCCGCATTAAACATTGCTTGTACAATCTTGGAAAGCTGCTAGAATAAAATGCTGTGTTACCACCATACATTTTACTGCCAAGGTCCCTGTGCAAAAGAGTCAGAACAACATACCACTATGCCAAGTCACCTGCTTTGTGAAAGAAAAATGCTGTGTTACCACCGTACATTTTACTGCCAAGGTCCCTGTGCAAAACAGTCAAGAGCAACATACCACTATGCCAAATCAGCTGCTTTGTGAAAGAGAGGAAGACTGAAACTTAAATGGCTATCATTTAATGAATTCAATTCTCACAATAGCTGTCAACCTCTTAGCACAAAACACCTGGACAAACCCAGTAATGAGGGAATACAGCCCTCAACATATTCAGTGAATTCAGTTCTTGCCATAGCTGTCAACCTTAGCACAAAAAACCCGGACAAAGCCACTAACAGGGTATTACAGTCCCAAAATAAGGACAAATTTCAAATAGCCATCTTATAAACTTAAAAAAATTGCTATAATAAAAGGTTGTGTTACTATATATTTATTGCTAGTAACAACAATAGCAGCCAAACAACGAAAGTATAACAACAGAACCACAAGGCGTTAGTACCTGCTGCTAAACGCCAGATGCATAAACTGTGATGATTCAAAGCTGACACGTTGATCCTTGCACAAAAGAGTTGAACACTCAGTTAAAAACCATTTATTGCACACAAACGATTAAGCGCTTTCACCTACATCCATCTGATGAAGCCTACTTTGGATGTAGGTGAAAGCGCTTAATCGTTTGTGTGCAATAAATGGTTTTTAACTGAGTGTTCAACTCTTTTGTGCAAGGATCAACGTGTCAGCTTTGAATCATCACAGTTTATGCATCTGGCGTTCAGCAGCAGGTACTAACGCCTTGTGGTTCTGTTGATATATTTATTGCTAGAATAAAAAGTTGTTTTACTATGTATTTTCTGAAGAATATGAAGTCTGAAATTCAAATGCCTGTCAGTTTTACTTCTGATGGAACAAAAACAATTTTCAGCAGAGGCCCAGGGAGAAATACTGTAGACACATGTCTTTGTAAAATGGCAGGACACCAGAGCAAATCCACACAAACACAGGGATAAGATGCAGACTCCACACAGAAGGCACCCCAGCCAAGAATCAAACCAGAAAACCTATAGCTGTGAGGCAAGAATACTGCCACTGCACCATCAAATATGTAAGGAAGTAAACATTCAGAAACCTGAAGTCTGAAATTCAAATGCCTGTCAATTTTATTTAACATTTGTTAATCAGGACAGTCTGACTTGGAACAAAAAAAAACAATTCTCAGCAGAGGCCGAGGAAGAAATAATGCAGACATGTCTTTGTAACATGAGAGGACACAAAAGCAAACCCACACAAACACAGGGAGAAGATACAGACCCCCCCCCACAAAGAAGGCACCCCAGCCAAGAATCAAACCCAAAAACCTGCAACTGTGAGGCAACAATGCTACCACTGCACCATCAAATATCAAGCATTGCAATATTTACAAACCACGGATATTATGAGGAATAGATCAGATCAAATATGAGGCAAAAATCTGCAATTTTTTTACAAATGGTGGTGGGTAGGGAATTCAGGTCTTTAACACCTGCATACAAGGTACAGGGTTCAAGACTGAGGTATTCCCTACCACACCACCATGAGTCTAACCACCAGTATATTGCACCTGGGGCAATTTCACACACACACACACACACACACACACACACACACACACACACACACACACACACACACACACACACACACCCTTGTACATCCACTTACCTGGTCCTGTTGTAAATGCAAATCCGACCCTGCCCATCATGAGATCTTCCCCTGCAGCAAACTCCAATTCAGACCTGAGATCCTTCCCCCGACGAACTCCTGACTGCTGACATTGCAGTCCGACCCCGATGTGTTTCCCCAGCGAGTTCCCAGGCAGTTCCCCTGCAGCAAACTCCAATTCAGACCCGAGATCCTTCCCCCGATGAACTCCTGACTGCTGACATTGCAGTCCGACCCCGATGTGTTTCCCCAGTGAGTTCCCAGGCAGTCTATGCAGTTTAAAACTGCATAGACTTGTGGGGAGCACTCCTGTCCATGTTTCTCAATCAGGACTGCTGCTGAGACAATCTGTGCATGCTCCATGCTCCAGACTGTCTCAGCAGCAGTGCGCGAAGTCTGTGAAATTTTAAAATATTTTTTTCTATTTATTTATTTTTATTTTTTTTGTTTGAAGTTGAGGGGGCTGCAGTCCGGCAGTCCAATAGCACAAGCCGCCCCTGCTCCTACATGTGCAGCTCTGTCTGCTTCAGCCTTGTGTCTTGGGCAGGCCTCTCCTTCTGATGCTAACAATCAACAGCCTTTATGACCCATCTGGGAAGCTTTACATGGCCTTTACTCCATCATGTTAATTGCTTGGCTTCTCCTATTCCCATAATGGCCAGAGATCCTTATCCCCAGTGAGGGATGTCCAGATCCTTGCTTCTACCATGAGGCATAACTCTAGGAAAACATATTAACCAAGTAGGACATACTTCTCTACTTGCCTCATGGCCAGGGGGCTGAGCTCTTTTATAGTTCTTGCTCTTAGCATTCTGGAGTACCAGGTGGGAAGTTTTGATGCACACCTCAGGTATTCCTCCATTAAATTGCACAGGGTGCAGTCTGCTTTACATCTTCTCTTAAAGATCACAAAAGTTTCCTGATGAGCACTTTCTTGCTTCATCCACCATTCAAGGCTTCAGTTCCACCATAGAACTTTTACTTTGTTTTAGAGACACTTACTTATCCTTCCATCATTTGAACCAACATCTTCTACAGAAATTTTCAAAGTATTTCTTTTGGAAATGTCTTTTTCTTGTTGCTGTAACTTAAGCTAGGAGGATCATAGAACTTTTGGATTCATGTGCCGGTCTGATTTTCCACAAGGCCATGGTACCCATAAAGAGAAATCCTTCTTTTATGCCAAAGGTAGCCATGGAAGCCACCATTAAGCAGCCAGTTGACCTAACTGTGCTTTCAAAAATTACTCCAGGTGTGGGAGATATTTGCTACATTGTATGGATATGGTTTATTCTCAGCTGGGGTACTTTCTGTGTAGACTCTGCATGTTACCCCTGTGTCTGTGTGAGTTTCCCCAATTACACTGTTTTTCTTCCATTTTCTGGGTGTTTTGGTTTCCTCTCACCTACCAAAGATGTGATTGGTAACTTTAAATTTTCCTTGATGTATATGCAATGTGTGTGTGTGTGTGTGTGTGTGTGTGTGTGTGTGTGTGTGTGTGTGTGTGTGTGTGTGTGTGTGTGTGTGTGTGTGATATGGAAGAAAGGCCTGGTAATCTACTTCTGTTCCCAGCTTGCATAGTAAACTTCATGGATATTCACACAGTCACTATAGGTGTTGCAGGCAAATCATGAGGATACATGGAAGGATGGATTTGCATAGAAAAATCAACTTTTATTTGACTACAACAAAAGCCATAAGGAATATTTCCCAGCTTTTTATTTCTTTTCTTAGTAAAAAATAAGGTTCCAAGTTGTCAAAATCAATGCTTTATATGTGTCTTTCACACTGCATAAAATTCTGTTATCATATGGAAATCTGCCAGCCCAGTGGTATAGAAGGATAAAGATCTGGCTACTTTCTAGGTGACCCAAGTCTGATTAGTAGGGTAGACCCTTGAAGGAGCTGGCAGGGAGGATGGACATACTACCCTAAGGAGGGAGGAAAGGTGTAGATGTCCTCAGGGTGTAGCAATCCTTTTGAGGAAAGAGGCAGGCATGTAACCTGGGGTCATGCATGCTTGTTGCTCACCAAGCCATTTGGTGGTAGTCTTCAATTAGCAAGTACACAACAGTGTGTGCTCACATAAGAGAAGTCATTATGCCTTTAATGGTGATGCAGGTCACATGTCCTCCCACCCAGGCCAGTGTACATAACCATAACAAAAAAGTTTACATTGCTGGGATACCACCGAGGGTACAAACAACCCTTACTGCTGCCTGAATGATAGCCTCCTCTGATACCTCTGAAACATGATCTTGAGACTGATTGGGAAAGCCTGCTGATCATAAAGAAAATAAAGCAGGCCCTTTCCTGGTTTACCTAATGTCATTCTGCTAAGGCTGTTGCTGCTTTACAAATCTTCTTTAAAAACATTTTCATATATACCTTTTGTGCAGCAGCAGCTTTAAGAGCATTTCTAAACACTTTTGCAGTACAGTAAAAAGCTAAATGTGACATCAGGATTGAAGTACTCCTGTGACACTACAAATATTTGGGGAATTATTTCCTTACTAGCCGCCAAAAAGGTTTAGCTTGGAACTCTGTCATAGCCATGATCAACATGACCCTACCAATATCTGATAAGAAAGTTACATACTGCAATTATAGGTCTGCTGTGGCAGTTTTATCTTTGCCATTCTTCCCATCCATCTTGCATTGCCTGGGCCTGACAGATGCCTTCTTTGGGAGTATCCAGCTATTCAGTGTAAAGTTTCCTTATGTTGTCTCTATCTTTGTATGCTTCAGAGATCTGTTGATGGTCTTTGGCACAAAGCCTTACAGGTGAAGGGAAGGGCCAAAGGTAGCTTGGGAAAGTTTTAGGTGATGGGCTAAGTCCTGCCATCATAGCCCAGGAGTGACAGAGATTAAACTGCTATGACAGTTCTACCATTACAATAAGTATATACCTTTATATTGTCCCTAATTGTATTGATTTTTATAAGAAGCATTTTGAATGCACACTTAAAAATATCACAAAAGGCACATTGGTGCAGTGTTTAACGTTGTCACCTCACAGCAAGTGGTTCTCCAGTTCAACTCTTGTATGGGGCAGCGTCTGCATGTCCTCCCTGCATTCGTGTGGGTTTTCTCTGGTTACTCCAGTTTCCTCACACTGTCCAAAGATGTGCATCTGTAGTGTTTCTCCTGAGGCCGCCTCTGAAAATAGGCTTTGTCCTAGTTGGAATTTCCCACAACTGTAAAATAAAAAAGTCTATGTTAAAGCAGATGTTTATTTTAGTTATTTTACTTTTTATTTGTACATTTGTTGAGTACATAAATACACTTTTTTGGGCAAGACCCAGACCAAAATGGCTGTAAACAGTAATAATATTACTCTTTTAAGACATAAACATAGTATAGCAGCAAAGGTTCCAAATAATAATAGGCTTGCATCAATAAATTGTGAGTGAAGTAATCAGTCTTCTTCCCACATTAGACCCAACATGTACATTGAATTATATATGTAGAGTTATATATTAATGTGATTAGCACAATGAATACAGATACATATGAAAGTGAATGATGTTTTTCATAATTTCCGACTGCAAGATTACAGAAGTTTGACAGTTGTGCCTAAAATCATTCTAATACAGTATGATTATTGTAAGAGCAATGATTCAGAAAACAACACTTTTAGTAATGGCATGAATTAAAGATGGAGAGACTTTGAGCCTATAAGGGAAACTTGGCAATGGAACTGAAACTCCGATTCTTGGCTGGAATGCATATTATCATCAACAAGAAAACTGTCAGCAGAATCAGTGCTTCATGAGTATAGGAAATGTGAGTGAAATTTGAAAACTTTGTGGTTTGAACAAATATTATTTTATAAAGTAATTAGGAATTCCAGCTTGACCTTGCCTTAGGATAGAGGAACAAGAGACTGAAGAAAGGACAGCAACTTGAGAAATAAACCGTCTTTCAAAGCTGTCAGAAAAGACTGATGTGTGAAATTGTTTTTGTCTTTTTGGTTTGTATACTAATACTCCTTTCTTCTTGTGTTACTTCTGTTCTACTGAAGTGTTAGTTTGATTAAATATTTATTTCTTTTGAATTTTAAAACTTTCATTTTATGGCAGAAAAGAAATGTGCATCTTTTATTAGGCACAGCGAAGTTTAACTGCTTGTGAATTTTGTAAGAAACTGAAACTGCTCTTTACATTTAAAGTAAAAGGGAGTGTTCATACAAGTGGTTCTTCAGAAAGCTGCCAGGACAAATTGCTGTGTGAGTTAAAATGATTTCCCGACTTTATTCTCCTTGTTTTTGTTGTATTTTTAACCCTTGTTTTCGAGTTGTCAGTCTCCTATTTTAATTAAACTTTAGAAACCTTCTCCCCAGTCCTCAGTCATTTATTCCTAATAGTGATTACAAGATCTTATTGTAAAGGCCTATCCCTTATCCTAATTGCATTTCAAATACCCTCAGATTCATATCTTCAGGACCATTAGTTGCACACCCAAGACCTGCTGGTTTAGCCATTTTCCAATTCAGTTTTATACTGTTCAATTTGCAGCACTGTAAGCATTAAACAAATATATATATATATATATATATATATATATATATATATATATATATTGTATCAGTACTGAAGAAAAAGAAAAAGAAAGTAACTTACTTTCAGAATTGTGAAGCAGTTAATGATGATTCTAGCTTGGAAAAAATGATCAGTTTTTCAAAGAAAATTTGCTAGTTAACTTGTCTGTAAAACTCCAATGCCTCTTCTTTAAAAGGCAGATCCAGTTTTGTCTATTTTAATTTGATTCATCACGTGGGTTGTCAGATCTGACCTCAGCACCACCTCTGAAGCTTCAGGGATGCCGGGCTCTGACTCCACCCCTACCCATAATTCCCACCACTCCACCTTAGTACCTCAGATCTTGACTGCCACCTGAAGGCATCAGACATGTTCTGTGAGGGCTCTGTATCAAAAGCATACCTTTGTGTGATATCCCTTTTGTCCTCTCCTACTGAGAGACTTGTCACTCCAGTATTAGTTATATACTTAGTTTATAAAAAGAAAAACATATTTTTATACTTAGTAATTTAGCTGTTAGAATAATTATTAGCTAGCTCTTACTGTTTTTTGGTGAAATAGTAGTTAGGTTTGTAGAACTGTTGATAGTACACTGTGTGCTTTTTCTGTGCCATGAGCTTTAGAATCAGGCATAGCTAAACTCTTTATTGCTAATTTGTGTGGTGTGTATTTCTTACTTATTAAGATGATCTGTACTATAATGTATTGTACTAGCTGATGCATTCTTCAAATATGTCAGACAGCCAAGAAGCCAAATAAATGTGCTCAGTGTGGACACCCCCCCCCCCAAGACCTGCACTGTTTTTGTACTGCTTGGGTGCTGTCCACCTCAAGTCGGATTGTGAAGTTTGTACTTCTTTTAGTTCTAGGGCAGTTCAGACTTATGGAGAGAAACTAATAGTCAAGGACCCCCCTCTTCCACAGATAGGGTCATCCCTTTCAACAGGCTCTTCTTCTTCCACTGCAGCGTCACCAACAAAGAAGCAGGACAGGACTAAAATAAAGGACAAACAAAAAGAAAAAGTGACACAGAGGAAAGAGATAAGGGTAAGCCAGAAAATAGCAGGAAATGGTCTCTGGACCTAATGGTTTTAGTTGGTCCAGATCTAAAAAACAGAAAATGGTCTCCAGACCCCATGGTCTTGGTCTGTCTGGATCCAACGACTCTTAGAAAGTTGGATCCATCAGTTTCTTGGGTTGAACATTTTTCTCCTTGGCCATGTTCCTTTCCAGAGTCAGTGAGCCTGAAGCTTTATAAACCAATCTTGCAAGAAAAAAGAAACTCAAGACTACCTTCAATGGCTTCTTCTGTTGTCATCTAGGAACCTAACAGAGCAAGATGTCAACAGAATGACACAGAAGTTTCTTAGAACAAATGCAGCCTGAGGTTCTATCACTGCCATCTCCTTTGAGTGCACCAAGTGTTGGCCCAACTACCCCTTCATTTCTTTCACCACTGCCAGTCTGCCATTCAGACCTGACTACAATCTGTCCCTGGGCACCTTCAAGAGAAAAGATAGTCTGAGTTACTTCAACTTTGACAGCATCCCTTTCTCTTTCGACTCTGATGCATTTGGATCATGAAGAGACTCAGAACTGAAGCAGCAATGCTGGGGTTTCTACCCAGCTTTCTACCATCAAGTCTATATTGAGTGTAACCTTGTGACTGCTTTCCAATGCAGTTGATGTTACAGCTAGGGCAGCAGCCACTGGCATCACCACTAACCACCATGTGCCATCATGCCTAGATGAATCTTTGTGATTTTACAGAAGGCTTTAAGAGAGGTGGAAAGAAGATGTAGTTCCGCAAATTACAGAGTTTTTATCAAGACACATCTGTTGATAGACCTCCTAGTGGCAGAGGAGGAGGTAACTCTAATGGATGTCTCCCAAGAGGCAGTGGAGAACTGCACAACCAGGGCTTTCATGGTTCCTTCACTGAAAATCCTTACCAGCCCTCCTGAAAGTTTGCCCAGTTGCTGCACTATCGAGGCAGTCAGGGGGAGCTTGATCATGTACCCACAAGCCTGGCAAAGCATAAAAACAGATTCTGGGGTGCTAAACATAATTTTCAGAGGCTATTCAATTTTCTTTTCCCTTCCTCCAATAAAAAAAAGAAGAAAGTTCCAGATATTCCACCCAATCAATGAAAATTTGCAGCTGCAGCAGAACTTTCCAAGCTGCTAAAAAAAGAGTCATCCAATCCTGTCATCAAGACCAGTTAGAGTCTGGAGTCTATTTTAAGCTCCTTTTTGTGCCCAAGAAGACAGGGGAACCTCAGGCTTATTCTAGACTTGAGTCTTCTAAATCAGTTTGTAAAATAGATGACATTCCAGATGGTCACAATTCTGCCTATTTTGCCTCTGCTGAGGAAGGATGAACTGATGTGCTTCATAGATCTTCAGAATTGATGCTATCATGTAAAGATACAGAAGTGTTCTGGAGATATCCCCATTTCTGCCTGGGAACCAATCATTACCAATTCAGAGCCCTGCCTTTCAGTCTCAACACAGCCCCCAGGGTATTTACCAAGATAATAGCAGTGGTTGCAGCACACCTATGCCTGCTAAGGATCCAAGTTTTTTCCATATTTCAACAACTGGTTCGTAAATGCTACCTTCAAGGATCTGATGCTTCATAACTTGGGCCTTCTGCTCCAATAATGCAAAATCTAGGAATTACAATCAATCTTCCCAACAGTCATCTAACCCCCCAGCACAACACATAAAATGTATTAGATGCCATCTGGACTCAATGCTACAGAGTGCCAGTCTCCCTCATGACAGAGTACTCTCTCCACACTGGTTCTTCACCCCCCTTATTCTCCGGCAAGGCTGATTATATGTCTCTTAGGTCCAACTAGCCAGATTTCACATGAGAGTACTCCAATGTACTTAGTACAATGGTTCATAGGTTCATAGGTAGGTTCATAGTTTCATAGGTAGGTACTAGGCTATCGGCTCTGGGGCCTATACAAGCCCAGCCAAAAAGGTACCCTGGTTTTTGCCACCCAAGAAAATTATTTTCCTCTGCCACTGTCGAGCTGAGCCACAGAAATGATCCCCTGGGTGAATTTCCTATTTCCCATCCACTCATCAAGATTTTTCTTGAAGAGTGCTAACGAGGAGCTTTGTTTGATATAAATTGGTAGTTTATTCCAGAGTATGTGAAGTCTCTGGGACAGAAATCTATTCCTCCGGCATGTTCTGTTTATTGTGGTGACAAGGTTTAGGTCCCTAGAGCGTGTAGCTCGGAGGGATTGGGATTTCTTTAAGTGGAGCATGTCCAACAAATCTGGGTTTGACATAGCTTTGTATGTTAGGCAGAGATCACCTCTGAGTAGGCAATATGCAATGGAGTAAAGCTGGAGTTTTTTGAGACGGTCCGCGTAGGGCATCTGTTTGAGGCTGGTAATCCTCTTTGTGAGGTATTTCTGCGGCCTTTCTAGTTGTTGAAGATGTCTTGTGAGGTACATACCAAAAGAGGCATTGTACTCTATAATGGGTCTAATGAGTGATGAGTAGAGGGAACAATGACCTCTTTTTTTCTGGATGAGAAACCTTTTGTGATTAGGTGTGCCATGTAGAAGGATTTCCTGACTACTATGGTGATGTGATTATCAAAGGAGAGACTACTGTCCACCTGTGTCTTAAGGTCTCTTATCACGCTTTCAGTGTTAAGTATACTACCGCCTATGTTGTAGTTCATGGGTACAGCGTTTTTACCAAAGGGAATGACAATGCACTTTTTGGCATTGAGCTTGAGGCCATGGCTTTGACACCAGACATCTGTCTCAGTGAGGCCCTTTTGTAGGATGTCAACATCATTAGGAGTTTCGATTATGGATCCTAGTTTGCAGTCATCTGCGAACTTCATTAGCCAAAGACCTTCTGTGTTAGCCTGTACTTCAGATAAGTAGATACCAAACAGGAGAGGACCCAGGACTGAACCCTATGGTACTCCACTTGTCACTGGTCTGAAGTCGGATTTGGAGTCTGCTACTTTCACAGTGTGGGTTCTGTCAGTGAGCCAGTTGGCAACCCATTTTGTGACATAGGGATTTATACCTAGTTTACTGAGTTTATCTATAATTCCAGAGTGGGGGATGGTGTTGAAAGCCTTGGCAAGATCTAGATAGGCTGTGTGAACCACCTTACCCTCGTCTAAGGCCTTGGTGACTGCTTCAAAGAAGTCTATCAGGTTTAGGAGACATGATCTGCCTTTTACAAACCCGAACTGGGTCCAGAGTTTGGAGATTACCAATGTCTTTGTTTATAAGTTCCATGATGATACATTCCATGGCCTTGCAGACCAGGCTCATCAGGCTAATGGGGCTGTACTTCCTGGAGTCCGTGGTGGCTCCCCCCTTGTGGAGTGGGATAACTGTCACTGTGTGCCATTCAGTAGGCACAAAGCCTGAGGTGAGGCTATGATTGAACATGTTACTTAGGTGGGGTGCCAGTTTGTTCTGTAGTTCGTATAGAATGCGGCCTGGGATGTTGTCTGGTCCCATGGATGCTGAGTTCTTGGCTTTGGAGAGTGTGGTTTTTACCTGTGCAGCCATGATTACAGGAACTTTGCATTCTTCCGGTATACAGATGTGCTGTTTAGGGGGTGAGAGGGGGGGGGTAAAGTTAGCACTGGACCTATCTGCCAGGATGTTGGCAATATCAGTTGGGTCTGTATATTTAGTGCCATTGTGCTGTAACTCAGAGCAGATCTGAATGTTGCCACTGAGATTATTGACATAGCTATAGAATGCTTTGTGGTTGTCTTTAGAATCAGTGGCGATTTTTTTTTCGTAACTAGCTTTGGAGGATTTTATCAGGAATCACAGCTTCTTACTGAGCCTGACCAGGGAGCTCCTCCACTCATAGGATTTTACTCTCTTTTGCAACAGTTTCTTCCTTCTGTTGTACTGTTTGTTTATGGCAGGGGACCACCAGATTGGCTTCCTTTTTTTGGAGGATAGCATCTTGGTTCTGTTTGGGATAGCACGATCCATGCACTCGTGTAAGTGCTTATAAAGTGCAATTGTGTAGGATTCAGTAGTTGTAACTGTATTGTCCATCTGCATGGGTGTGATGAAGTTCACCACTTCTGTCTTAAGAAACATGAAGTTGGCTTTGGAGAAATTTTTTACCATGATATCCTTAATGGGGGGTGGGGGCAGGATGTGGATATCTAGGGTAATTAGCTTATGGTCGGATTGGACCAATGAGGTGTTGACTTCAGGTGTGGAACACCGGTTACTCATGTTGGTACTGACTAGATCTAGGACATTGTTGCCTCTGGTGGGGGTGTGGATAAGTTGATCCAGAGCATTGGAGTTTATGAATTCCAGAAAGCGTTGAGTGAAGGAGTTGGTACATGAGTAGTTTTCCCAGTTAATGGTGGGGTAGTTGAAATCACCAATTATTAGGGTGTTTGGTTGAACCCTAATATTTTCCAGTACATCAAGAAAAGAGGAGTGGGAATCCCGGGGCATGGTGGGGGGTCTGTAGCACGCTACAATTTGGATTGCAGTTTTGCCCAGAGTTAGCTGCACTTGGATATCCTTGGCTGCATTATGCTGAGCATCTAGCCTGAAGGTGTGGATATCTTTAATGAATATGGACACACCTCCGCCTTTGGTGTTCCGGTCCAGGTTATATGGCTGAAAGGTGTGGTATGAGTTATAGCCTGGTAGTGCAGGGGTGCTCTCTGGAACCTTGAACCAAGTCTCATTCACTGCACAGATATCAATGTTCTCCATTTTAAGGAGTGCCTCGAGTGAGTGCATTTTGATATTTAGACTTCTAGCATTGAGTATCATCACCCTTAGTTTTTGCTCGGCTGTTCCTGTTATGGTGGCGAATTTGTCATTTGAACCTTGCCTAAAAAAGGCACTATAGGGCGGCATGAACCTTAGCCAGTATCTGGAATCCCAGGGGTGACAGGTGCAGGCCATCTCTGGCAAAGCATTGTGGTCTGTCGACCATGTCATCCCAGGCAGACAGATACTGGATCCCTTTAGAATGACTCCAGAAGCTTGGCCAATTGTTGAAGTGAATCATTTTGTCCTTGTACTGCGGCATCATTTTGGGTGATGGCAGAATGCTACTCAGGGCTAGGGTCATACCTGCCTGGGCTACAAGATTGGAGAGTTCTTCCATGTCTCTTTTCATGTAGTCCAGGGAGGTACGTCTCAGGTCATTCACACCAACATGGACAATGACAGAGTCATATTTGTACTTGTGGAGTGACCTGAGTGCGTGGGTTATGTGGCAGATCCTGGCACCCAACAGGCAGCTGAAAGTAACCTTCTCCTTGCTTAGCCTGGTGAGTGGGACATCAGTGTGCCTGACTATAGAGTCACCTATGACTAGTGTGTTGGGTACGTTGTTTTGCCTTATTGACTGTGGTTGAGTGGCGCACTGAGTCTGTGGGCTATGTGTCATTTGGCTTGTGTTGGGGGGTGGAGGTTGCTTGCATTCCTGCTTTGGAGGTCTCTGTTGCTTAAGCAGATTATTAATGAGGGCCTCTGCGAATGTTTTTGTGTTTCTATGTGTGGATTTTGGTGGTGTAGATTTAGTGATACTATGTGATGAGTGTGGTGTGGTGCAAGTGTTTACCTTCTCCTCTTGACTGTCAAGTTCAGTCTTGGTTGGAGAGAGCTTTACCTCCAGTTGGCTAGATAAGTGCATCTCTCACAGGTTGTAGTGTTGGGTGGTATGAGGGGAGGGTTGTCTGTGTACATGAGGCAATTTCTACATTACCCCAAGAGGCCCAGAATCATCAGATAGACAGGACACTGGGAGCTGACCCTTGGACATGCCTGAATAAGAAACTATTTTCCTCTAGATAAGTGAGGAAAGTGAGTACAAGAGCTGTTTTTCTCTAAGCGAGTGAGGAAAGTAACTACCAAAACTGTTTTCCTCTAGATAACGAGGAAGGTTGAGTGCTGTAGTAATCAGTAAGTTATTTAGTACTTACAACAAGTTCTGAACAAGTGCTGATCACGAATAAGCAAATTCAAGTGCTAAAACTAAGAATCTGTATCTGGACTAAGCTAGTGACATGAAAGTGGGGGACAAGTGCAAATGCGGGCTTTTAAATCAGAAAGTTGAGAGAGATGGAAAAACTGCCCAAACAGCCAATAAGTACAATTTTTGGGCCAGAACCACTCCTTATGTGGTAGATAGGTTACCTAGTGCTTACCACTCCCACTGATAAGCTAGAAGGCTTCCCTCCAACACAAAAAGCTTGGGGGGGGCTCAGAAGTTTACATACAGTCCTGGATACAGCAAATCTGAATCTGGACTACACTAGTTACAGGAAAGGTAGGAACAGGCTTAGATTATATATATATATATATATATATATATATATATATATATATATACAGAAAAGTAGCTAAAACAGTAGTAAAAGCAATTCAAATGCAGTGCAAGCTAGCACACTTGAGTATGTAGCAATGTTAGACCAACCAGTTTAAAAAATGCAATTAAATTAAAAATGACTAAAAACAAGTGCAGAAGGAGTCTATTAGGTAGAATGAGGTAAAGAGATGGGACTGGGGTAAGTGTCCCAGATAAAATCTACAGTGGGGTGCGGGCAACTGCAAAAGCCTCCAAATTTAACAAGAGAGGAATAGGGATGGTGGGTAGGAGAAAACCAACACCTTCAGCAGAGATCTGAAAAACTATACAGTGAAGCAAAAATAACAGTGCACAACTCTGAAGTCATCCAGCAATGATATAAAATTGGTCCCAAAACATTCATCCACTTCATGTGAGGATTCACATTACTCAAATCTGCAGAGAATAAATGTCTTGGGGGATAAAGTCCCCTTCTGTGATGAGAGGATTTTTGCTCTATATGGCTAAACCTTTGGCTGTAGCCACAAACACCTCCCTTGCAGGGTGGGGGAGCACTTCAATGGGACAGTTTAGATACTTGGTCAGCCTAGAGGTGATCTTCATATCAATATCTTGGAGATGATAGCAGTCCTCCTAACACTGCAGACATTCCAGGATGATCTCTTCAAGGGTGCAATTTCTATATAGACAGAGAGGCATGATGACAGTTGTCTTGTACATCAACATACAGGGAAGAAACCATTCCTATCCCCTATGTTGAGATGTCATGAGAGTTTGGCAATGGTTGATGTCTTTACACCATTTTCTGATAGCAAAGCACATATCAGGGGTATTCAGTGTATTAGTGGACAAATTAAGCAGAACTATCTTAATGCCTCATGAGTGGTCCCTCAATCCAACAGTACCATGCTTGATTTTTTTGTTGTTGGAGGTCAACCTTTCTGCAACCTCTTTGCATCCTACCTGAACAACAAGTGCAGCAGTTACATTGCCCTAATACCACCACCGGGACAGTCATCAGAAGAGTCTCTGGTTCACAGTTACTCCTCAGGTCTCCTCTCTGCATTTCCCCATTGCCCCTAGTGAACAAATTCATCCTAAAAGTAAGAAAGTGCAAGGTCAGAGTGATCCACATTGCCCCTTCCTGGCCCCGACAAGCATGGTTTCCTTTCCTGTGGCCTCTATCAATACATCCCCCATGGATGTTGGATTAGCATCCAGACCTATTGACTCACTCATTTGGATTCGCTCCTCTGGACCAGGAACCCATGAAGTTAACTGCTTAATTATTCCAGTTCTGTCCTTAGCTAGAGATGCTAGGCTTCCACAGAAAAGGTCATAGCAAATGGAAGAGATTTTCAATAGGGACTCTTTCAAAGGGGATTAGACTCCTTTTCTTCTCCCATCCCTTTCATATCAGAGTTCTTGTTCAAACTTTTCCACTATAAAAGTGCAATTGCCTGCTATCTCAAATTTTCATAGGACAGAATGACACATTTATAGCATATTTAAAAGTCTGTAAAGCTTTTTTGAGAGTTACATTTCTCCTATGACCAGAAATCAGAGATCCAGTACCTCCCTGGGATATTACTATTCTGCTCCAAGCATTAACTCAACCTCCATTTGAACCAGCAGCATTAGTAGATCTGAAGTTCCTCTCTTGGAATACAATCTTTCTGGTGGCTGTTACATCAGACAGACAGATTTCAGAGCAACAGGACCATTCTTGCAATCCTCCTCACCTTATGTTTCACAAAGACTGAGTTGCCTTAAGGACAAATGCATCCTTTCTTCCCAAGATGGTATCCGAAACAAATTTAAACCAGTCAATTAACCTACCTGCCTTTTCCCCCAAATTCTCAACCAAAGGTGAATACATTCTGCATATGCTGGATGTTCATTACCAGAAAAAAAAAAAGAAAAATCTGTTTTTTTGCAAACCCAGACTTCTTTTGCAGACCTGTGTTTGTAATGCAAAGATGATTTGCTACAACTCCATTAGAAAAGTGTGACCTGTAAATCCAGCATAAGAACCAGTAATCTATTGCTTTAAATTAAGATAAATAATAAAAAACTGAGACAGATTCATTACCTATTGGCTACCATTTCTTTGGAATAAATTGCGACTTACAACAAAATTATGCTGGTCAATTACAGCATTCAGGAAAAAAACAGCATAGAGAATATATATATATATATATATATATATATATATATATATATATATATATATATATATATATATATATATATGTGTGTGTGTGTGTGTGGGTCCCCTTCACAAAGTTGAATGACTACAATCTCAAAATGCATATGGTCGAGACCATATGCTCGAAATTGTAGAATCTCGACTGTGTGAATGGGGAATGGCATATAGTGCAGAACGGGAGATTTCCCTTTCTGCGCTGTAGTGCGATCTCGGAGTTGGAATAAATAAGTAGCAGGGGGGTGTGGGGGTGCAGGGGGGCTGGCCCCCCTGCAGAAACACTGTTTTGTGTTACTTTTTTTTGTTTTTATTCCCTTTCATGAAGTTGAGCTTTAGAAATTCAAGCATATGGCATTGGCCGTATGCATTTCGAGTTTCTGAACATTCGACTTTGTGAAGGAGAACCATATATGTATATATATATATATATATATATATATATATATATATATATATATATATATATATATATATATATATATATATATATATATATATAAATATATAAATTTACTGTTAAGATAATGAAACACACCTTATCATCATTCATAAGGTTGAGGGTAAACATGCAAAAAGGCAAAAATGCGATCCAAAAATTTGCCAACTCCTAAACGTTGACACATAGCATGTATTCGCAGTTTTCAGCATTACTTATTTCAGTTGGATTTCAGTACAGTGGAAATCAGTAAAATTACCATTTTCCTCACTGTAGTGCGATCTCAGAGTTAAAATATATAATTAGCAGGGGGTGAGGAGGGTGCATAGGGTCTTGCCCCCCCCCGCAAAACAGTATAAATGTGTATGCCTTTTCAACAGTGCATTTGTTGGATGGTGAGCAGTACAGAAAATGATGAATGTAATTTCTTGCCTTCCAAACAAATTGACACTCTGAGCAGTCAGCTTGATGGTTTCTGCTGTTCCGGTTCGGAGATGTGAGCATTCATGGTTAGTGTTTCTTTTTTTGATAGTAAACCATATATATATAAGTTGGACTTAGTTTACCCAGCTAGACTTAATAGATACACCTCCTGCTTCCTGCTCTACTTGAAGCTCAACCTCACTTTCCTTCTCTCTCCTGTTCCTCTTTATATTCTCCTCTATTACTTCTCTCTTTCCCAACTCTTACTAAGACCCTATTCTAATAATTTCCCTCTTCCTTCTTGTTACTCTCCTTCTATGAAAAAAAATTGATTCAAACTCAAAAATAAGGGATTTAGTATTTTATCTTATCTAAACTTTAATGGCTCTGTCACTGAAGTTAAATGCTTTGTAACTGTAATTTGTTTTTAATTTTGTCTGTTCTTTGTGGAGCTTTTCTCCCCGGGCCTCTACTGAACATGGACATATATCCAGCTAGACTAGCCCGGTCAACAAATGTAAAATAAATTAAAAAAAATATATATATATATATATATATATATATATATTTATATGGATCTATTTCAGTAGATCGACTTACCAGAAAACCAAAGCTCAGATACCTGAGACGAAAGAATCAAATAGCCCAGGACACTGAACATACAAAACATCGAAAACTAACACCAGGAAAATGGTAAGCTGTCCAACACCACCAGGTAAACAAGCTACACTAAACTCAACCCACCTAAGTGAGGGGGGTCTTTACCCCCCACACCCTCCTACAGTCTCCTTACTTAAATATACCAACTCCAACATCGCACTACAGTGTGGTAAAGGGCAAAGGTTACCATGTTGGCCAACCGACTCTTTTCCCATGTTAAACTTCCACTGTTTTG
This sequence comes from Protopterus annectens, assembly GCF_019279795.1. Classification (NCBI taxonomy): domain Eukaryota; kingdom Metazoa; phylum Chordata; order Ceratodontiformes; family Protopteridae; genus Protopterus; species Protopterus annectens. The sequence goes on along the minus strand of NC_056730.1, from coordinate 370,257,727 downwards.
TTGTTCAGTGTCCTGACCTGTTCGGTCTCTTCATCTCGGGTATCTGGGATTTGATTTTCATGTAAGTTGGTCTACTGAGGTAGACTCATGTATATACACATATATATATATATATTTATATATATATATATATATATATATATATATATATATATATATATATATATATGTATACACACGCACACACACACACACATACATATATACACATATCTATATCTGTATCTATAGTCATATATAATTTTCAGCAGTGGATAACAGCAATCACACTTTTTGAAGGGAAGAAGCTCATAAGTCTCACACAAAAAATGTATTAAACTATTAGCATTCTATAACAAGGCTAAAATGCAGAAAGGGTGAATCTTTCAGTTAGCTGTCTATTTCAGTGCAGAAGGGTGTAGCTTTCAATAAACTGTCTATTTCAGTGTAAAAAGTTGTGACTTTATATACATTAAAGATAGATGAGGGTCTAATAATCAATACAGGCATACAGTCAGTTTCCATAATCAATGCATTTAACCTGAAGTCTTTAATGGAGACACTCCCCTGGATTCTCGATGCCCTGCACAGTGTGCATGATTAGTGCAGGAGCCCTAGCAGGCAATATGTCTGTTGTGCGATCCAGGAACAGCCTGCAGGGGCGTGCACGAGAGCTCCTGCACTAATCATGCATGGACTAAGCCCTGGTATGCAAATCACCTCATTTGCAGGAGAAATTCATGCAAATGAGGTGATTTTGCAATCCAGAAAACTTGCAATAGTCCGTGCAAGACAAGTGCTATCTGTAGAAATGTACTCAGTAACTGAGTACATTTCTGCAAAATCCGACATGGAGCTATGACAGCTCCAAATAAAGCCTGCATATCATTGAGGAAGCATGCCAATGGCCAAGTATAAGGCCATTGGCATTGTAAACAATAAAAAAATTTAAAAAAAAAAACAAAACTTTTATTTTTTTTCGCCGATCTTGACTGTTTAAGCATAGGGCAACGGCGCGCAAACGGGATTGGGGGGAAATAACAAAATAAACCTAAAATAAGCATTCTAACTAAAATCGGTATTCTGCCATGCAAGTCAATGGCAGGCAGAAGACAACCTGGCCAGTGAGTAATGGTTGCCAAAAGGGGAGGCTCAGTGTGAGACGTGTAACTATGCATTAGCAGGTAATCCTATGCAAATGAGGGGAAGGATAGTGAAGCCCAGCTTTCCCCAGCATGTGAGACAGGTTCCAACAGTGTAAGAGTATGAATAGCTGGGTGCAAGACTAAGATATAGGTGACATCATGGAGGTGTGTGTCAGGCATACTGTAAGTGGATTGGAGCCCTGTGACTCGGGATTGCTCCTAGCTTAGCATAGCTAAGCTAGGGTGTGTGCTTAAACCTGCTTAGCACTCTTCACAAAGCCTAAGCGGGTGTACTCACCATGCACCGGGTTTTGAAGAAAAAAAAAAAAAAGTAAATCAGGAAATAGCAGCTCTGTGCACATTTGAGCATTCTGTTTGTGCAGCACGCCCCTGGCCTTAAACAGGAAGGCAATGTGAAGGGAAAACAGTAGTAGGAAGGTAATCAAGGCGAACTAGCTTAGCTGGCAGGTGAAATGCATCAGAATCAGCCAATTACACAGGCAGCAGACCAGCCCAGCCCAGAACACTGCTATAAACTAAGCAAACACTTTCCCCTCTGGTTCTTCCCACACTCTACACCACCGGCATATGCAAGTGGGGACATTTTAACAAACAGACCTACAAAATGAGAAGGGCTGCAGCAGGCAACATAGAACAACATGTGCAAGAGGCTGAGGGTGGTGAGGATGTAAATGCTGCCGAACAACCCACAGTGAGGAGATGGAGAAGAGTGTACAGACCCAGGGTAACCTACCAGGGGCTACATGAGCTGGAGATAGTGGAGGGCTATAGCGTGGACAGAGACCTCTTACAGCAAACTGTTGAGCTGTGCCATCCACACCTAACACACCAAACTGACCGAGGGGAATCCATCCCAGTAGATACCAAAGTATGTGTAGGCCTAGGTATACTAGCCATAGGTACCTCCCAAAGCACAACTGGGGCTATCATGGGTCTCGGCATCCAGAGTATTCCACCAGTTCCTGGATGCCATATCAGCACATGCCAGTGAGCACATATATTTCCTCAACACATGTGAGGTGTTGACCAGCAATATACGTCTCTTCCACCAAATAGCAGAATACCCTGGGGTAGTGGGTGCTATAGACTGCATGCACATATGCATCAAAGCACCACCCGGTGAGCAAGGTAGGGCCTACATCAACTGCAGGGGCATCCCCTCCATCAACTGCCAGGTCGTATGTGATACCCAGGGCATTATAATGAATGTGTATGCTGGCTGCCCTGGAAGCTATGATGATTCACACATATGGCATCTGACGCAGCTGTATTAGAGATTTGCCAATGTGGACATCCCCTACGGTCACCTAGTGGGGGATGCTGGGTACACACTGGAGCCATGGCTGATGACACCCATCAGAAATGCACACACACCTGAACAACAACACCATAATGAGGCACACACACAGGCCAGACATATAATAGAGCATGTGTTTGGGATGCTCAGGTCACGATTCCGGTGTCTGGACACATCCGGTGGAGCCTTGCAGTATTCACCAGCTACATGTATCCAAATTGTTATGGTATGTGCTATGCTATACAATATGATCCTGCAGAAACAGCTGCAGCAGGAACAGCATGGGGCAGGGCCACACAGCCCCCCACCAGTGCCAAGGCCTGCACAGGCACAGAGTGACTCGGAGGAGGAATAACCTGAGCCTGCCCCAGTAGGCAGAAGGAGGTGTGCCCAGTATGCCCTGGCCTTGGGAAAGAGGCAAAGCATAGCACATGCACTGACACAGTAGGAACCCAGGGAATGACACCTCTCTCTGACTTGCACATACAGTAAAAGGAAAGTCAAACATGATACTACCTGTGCTCAACCATGTATAGGGAGTGTACTATGTGCATCCAACATAGGCAGCCCTCCAGCACCATCGCAAGTCTGGCACACCCTCAAGGTAAGTCAATCAACCTACCAATTGCCAAATGGAGTAGAATGTGTTGTTACCTGTAGCTATGGTATGGATGTGAGCATGCAAGGGAATTGGGTGGCCAAATGTTATGGCAGCAGACAGTAGACACCCATAGTGGCACCATGACATCTGTAACGCAAACTGGAGTCACCATAGTAGCCAGTAATACACAGGGTGACAAAACCCACTGCAGGAAATGGGCTGAGCAGCATGTGTGTCCATAAGACCCACACATGCCAGTCAGGAAGGTTCACATACCCAACAACAGTCTCAGCTAGCAGGACAGGTGTAGACAAACCCAAACAGAGCCTGTGCCATGGCCCCAGAATGATGGCTATGGTTAACCTACCCCCCAGGCCTACACAAACAGACCACAGCAGGTCAGGCAGTGGGATGTTAGTTCAGAAGGGTAGGAAGTCAAGACAGTAATATGTAGGGCAACCAAGCCACGACTTGTAGTACACTGGTATACCTCTAGTCAGCATGTTAGTTAGCAATACAGAATGAAATGGAGCACCTGACGTACTGGTACAGTCATAGCAAATGTGTACAAGTGTCACGTGTGCCCCCCACATCCTACATAGTAATGTAATAACAGTCAGGTGTGCCTCCCCCAACCCTGTGTAGAAATGTAGAAATAGTCAGGTGTGCCCCCCATCCTACATAGTAATGTAATAGCAGTCAGGTGTGCCCCCACCACTCCTGTGTAGAAATGTAGAAACAGTCAGGTGTGCCCCCCCACTATGCAGAAATGTAGTAACAGTCAAAGCCAAATGATCGATGGATACCCTGCAAAGACCGCATGCTATCTGTCGGTGTACAACACAAAGGTCCACACTGCAACATAAACTACCTGGACACGATCCACACATTCAGTACAGACGGCCATACTGGGCATGCTCACACACACAGAGAAATGAAGGCAATGTCAGTCACCAACATACTGAAAGGTCATACTGGGCATGCTCACACACGTAAAACACATGAAGGCCATGACTGCAAACACCAGTGGACCAGACATATCTGGCAGTTGCAGTTGTTAGTGTGGACACTCGTCAGTATGCACCACTCATGCCTTGCACACACAGTGGATAGGAATACAGACATATATGTCAGGACAACACACTATAATAAGCCAAAGGTAGATGTACATAGATGTGTGGAAGAGGATGACTGTGACAAGGAGCCATCCAGGCCGGTCCCACCCAGCACACAGCCAGAAGGCCCCAAACACATGAGGTGCAGATGTCACTCACTGCAGATACTAGCCACCAGTATCTGTCAGCATTACAGACTGTGGTGCACGTGCCAGCTGTGCAACATGACTGTACAAGGAAGTAGTCATCTAGCAGCTGTATACATGTGCCTGTGACATATGACCCCGTGTGTGCCTGCATGTGGTGTGTCAACCCCTAGATGAATGGGTTATGGCCCATGCACACACAGCCCTCCCCATCGCCCTACTATGACAAGCCTGCTTAGGTCATCCAATGTGAAATACACCTTTGGTAGCATAGTAGCCCAGTAATCTCCCTAGTGTGTCCTGTAACTGTGTATTGCTGTAGTGTGATAAAGTATTTAGATAGCAGTTCTAACCCCGGAGTTGGCAATTGCGAGTGTGTGTGTTTGTGTGCATGGCTGTCTGCCTCTGACTGTGTAGCAAGAAATACGTTTTAGGGCACTCACACATCTTACAATTCATATACTCAACTTTGGCAAGGCTGCAGATGTCACCCACCCAGATATACACCTCTGGGAGAGAAGTAGCCCAGTAATCTCTGTAGGGCGTCCTGTAACTATGTACTGTTGTAGTGTGAAAAAGTACTTAGACTGGAAGTCTAACCCCAGACTTGGTGAGTGTGTGTGCTTGTGTGCATGTCTGTCTCTGACTGTGTAGAGAGCAATGCTTTTTAGGGTACTCACACATCTTACAAGTCATATACTCAACTTTGGCAAGGCTGCAGATATCACCCACCCAGAAATACACCTCTGGGAGAATAGTAGCCCAGTAATCTCTTTAGCGCATCCTGTTACTGTGTACTGATGTAGTGTGATAAAGTGCTTAGATAGAAGTTCTAACCCCAGACTTGGTAACTGTGAGTGTGTGTGTTTGTCTGACTGTGTTGAAAGCAATGCTTTTTAGGGTACTCACACACCTTACATTTCATATACTCAACTTTGGCAAGGCTGCTGATGTCATCCAATGTGATATACACCTTTGAGGAAGGAGTACTCCAGTAATCTCCATGGTGCATGCAATAACTGCATAGTGCTGTAGTGTAATAGGTTAGTTATGTAGGAATTTTATCCCTAGACATTATAAGTGTGAATGTTTGTGTGTGTTCCTTTGTCAGAGTAGGGAGCAATGTTTTTGAGGCCATTCACAGGCACTACAACCTCCATTGCCCTACTTTGGCATGTCTGCTGACATCATCAATTGTGAAATGCACCTTTGGGTAAAAATGCCACAGTAATCTCCATGGCGTGGGTATAATTGTGTAATGCTGTAGTATAATAAACTAATTAGGTAGGGATTCTAGTCCCAGACATTGTAAGTGTGAATGTTTGTGTGTGTTCTTTTGTCAGAGTAGGGAGCAATGTTTTTGAGGCCATTGACAGGCACTACAACCTCCATTGCCCTACTTTGGCATGTCTGCTGACATCATGAACTGTGAAAAAAAACATTTATGGTAAAAATAGCCCAGTAAACTCTATGGTGTGTGCTATAACTGCATAATGCTGTAGTGTGATAAAGTAGTTAGGTAGGTGTGCTAACCCCAGACATGGCAAGTGAGTGTGTGTGTGTATGTGTGTGTGTGTGTGCGTGTGTGCATGTGTGCGTGTGTGTGTGTGTGTTTGTGTGTGTGTGTGTGTGTGTGTGTGTGTGTGTATCTGTCTCTGACTGTGTAGAGACCAATGCTTTTTAGGGTACTCATACTCAACTTTACCAAGGCTGCTGATGTCACCAACCTAGAAATACAGCTCTGGGAAGGTTATATCCCAGTAATCTCTGTAGTGTGTCCTGTAACTGAGCAGTGCTGTAGTGTAATAAACTAGTTAGGTAGGGGTTCTACTCCAAGACATGACAGGTGTGTGTGTGTGTGTGTGTGTGTGTGTGTGTGTGTGTGTGTGTGTGTGTGTGTGTGTGTGTGTGTGTGTGTGTGTGTAATTCATATCCTGTGTAGAGGTTGTTGGGAGTGTGTGACACCCGTGGCCAATGTGGAGTGGGTTTTGCATATTTCTTATATGGTGGCCCTACTATATATCACAATGTCAACCGTATTGGGATTACAGATGTAAAATAGCTGAGAGGCTGGGGTGCAAAGCCATACCCATACATGTGACATCAAGGCCAGGCAATGATAGTTAGCAACCCCAGTACTACCAAGATCACACTCTCTACCCGTGTGTCATACACACACATGCCTAGGCAACAGCCAATATGTGGGTAGTATACTGCATATTAGCCACCGATATTGACTATGGATTGATAGCAGTGGGCTACAGAGGGCATGTCACCTTGCCCATCTGTCCAATATGCACATACATGTAGACAGTGCACCTCCCCCATGTTCCCTAATGGACACCTGCACCACCTGTGGTGCCTTCATATGTGGCCTACAATGGACATACCATGCCTGACAACATGCCCTGTATGGGCAGATGCCAATGACACCAGGGAATGCTGTTAGCATGCTATCAATGTAGGTGCAGGGTAAACCTGCTGCCCATTACCAGTTCCTGCCACAGGTGGGCAAGACCGGCACATCTGATAATAATCCGTGTTCACAACATGGGCCAGCCACCCCAGGTACAGTTCCACATGTCACTGTGCATGCGTGTGGGAGGTGTGCACATCCTAGACACCATCCATGTCATGGATGGACTAAGGAACACATACATGGCAGGTGATGTACAGCATTGGCTCCACACAACAGTCACCCAGGTGACTGGATGGGGGATACAATACCTACCTGTGTGGGCAAATGCAGAAACTACAGCCCTGAACCACAAGGCAGACCATTGTCATGTGGCCTGATGCCAATGTATACCCATCACCTACCCTTGTATAACCTGCTGACACAGTTGACCACCACACACCCGTGCAGACATGCACCCATGCATGTCAGTACTGGCACCCAGTGTGTTTGTGTGTGTGTTGTATGGTGCGTATGGCCATATCCACACTTATTACAACCCCCATGGGCATACTGAAGCATGCTGTCCAATGTCTGACACCTCCTCATAATCTTTGCCCTTACGACCTCCATATGACCTGTGTGGTGCATGTGATACCTGCACAGTGATGTGTTGTGGCAATCCCACTACTGATGAGTTGTCCTTATGGCCTGCCAAGTGTGTCAATGTGTGTGCATCCCTGTGAGACTATGGCTGTGTTGACGCTGGCGCCTGTTCATGCAGACAGGCACGTGTACGTCACCTACCTTATATGTACTGTATCACTGTTGCAGATGTCACTCACCATCACATATATGTTCTGAGTGCTCCACAACAGGTAACCCATGTGGCGCACCCGATAACTGCATCTAACTGTGATAATGCTACATAGTTGTCAGGGGTTTGATACCCTGTGCTGGTAGGTGTGTGACACAAACATGCTACAGTTTTACTCTCCCACCCCTCCCTGACAGGTATTTGCCTCTGTCTGCCTCTCCCACCCCCTCTCTGGTGGATGTGTAGACTCACACCTGCTATGCTTAGGCAGCAGCATGTGTATTTTAAGTGATGCTCATGATCAGCTGATGGCCTCTGCATGAATTGCAGCCCTCCCCTAGCTTATTGCATGTGGAACAGCTGTGGTAACATTCCCATAGCCAGTTGCATGAAAACACACTCAAATATCTAGGAACATCATGGTGGTGTTGGCCCTTTTCATTCACTGTGAGCAGGAACTAGATCTGTTGTTTGGCAAACAGCATTTCAGATGGATTGGGGATTTACCTCTAACAACATACACTGTGGAAAGAGGGCAACAAACAGGAGGGGGATGTGCCTGACCTGACTACAGACTGTAAGTGCTGCTATACTGCATTTGGAGTAATGTTGGTTTAACAGTGTTTGTCTGGATATGGCTGTCGTACATATTGCAATACCTGCCATGTCAGTTCTATGTTTATGAGGAAGCCCCATCTGCAGAGTCATCTGCAGACTGGCCAGTGTTGTACCTTTGGTTTCTTGTGTTAGCCATGAAGAATCTATCTGTGGACTGCAGAAGGCAGTGTGAGGATTGCAGTCTGTAGATGGTGAAGGCCGTGACAGTTACTGACTTCATATCCCTCATAGGACATATGTTGCAACAAACCCTGTTACAACAGTAAATGTATGAGGGTATCAATGCAACATGTCAATATTGGCCCTGTGTATGTGCTTCCAGCCACACCTCTGTCAACCTTTGTACATATGTCATGCATGAAGTGGTGCATATGTGCAATACACCATAATTAGTGTCATCATATCTGATAACAAGCCAGTAATATATAAGACTACTACACATGTTATGTATAGTAGGGGTTATATTTCATGACATAACCTGGGCATTCTGTGGATGATTGTACAGTACTGCGGTCTGTGTACTTATAGTGAATGTCGGCAGTGTGTGTATTGTTAATATGTACTTTAGCCTGTGTACAGACTGTGGTAAATGTCATTGTTCTAGCTCTCCTCCTATCTGATGTTACATGCTGCCCCACTGCATGGTACCATATTGGCGTACATGTTCGTATGGCCATACACACACATGTCTATATATATATATATATATATATATATATATATATATATATATATATATATACATGTCATATATAGATATGTTGTATCTGTTTACAGATTAATATATTTCCACACATACATCTAGATGATGGTATACATTCTCTGTACTGTTGCATTACTGGACTGGATAATATGTTTGTGAAAACATCAGGATTGTGCATATCTGCCATGGCTTTGTGGTAAATCATTTTGTGTATGGTTTGCAGGGTCCTTAGTTCAAGCCTTGCAGGAGCTGTTTGTTTTGTTTCTGGGCAGAACATGGCCCGTTAGATACAGACAGCTTAAGGCAATTTTTAGCAGTTGTAAGCGGGTCTGCGCAGGGGTAAGCACTGCCTACACAGGTTAAGCAATATAGAAGTTAACTGACTGTAAGAAACTGTAACCGGCAGTTGGCAGTGCTTAGCTCCATGCAAACCCATGCAAACCCGCTTACAAATGCTTTAAAGTGACTTAATCACTCTGTATCCAATAGCCCGTGTTCTGCCCAGCAACAAAATGAACAGCTCCTGCAAGACTCAAAATCAGGACCCTGCACACCATACACAAAGTGATTTACAACTAAGTCATGGCAGCGATGCATAATCATGATGTTTTCACAAGCATATCATCTATCCCAGGTTATTACCACTATGGGGAATGTATTCCACCATGTAGATGCATGTGCATGTGTATATATATTTATATTTAAATGGATATAACATCTCTATATATGAAGATATAGATATAGGAATATATACATATATGTATGCCAGTATATACATATATACATAGATACGCATACATCTATAGATATATATGTATACATCCATATGTCCACATATATACAGCAAAAAAAAAAAATATATATATATATATATATATATATATATATATATATATATATATATATAAGCATATATATGGTTCACCTTTCAAAGGGAGAAAATCATTTCTCTGAAAGCTGGAAGGTCGAAAGTAGGTTTTCAATATTGCACAATCTTGAATGTTCAATGAGCGAATGTCACTATGCATTTCCTCATTGCAGATTCGGCATTTTGTGTGTGGATTGCACTATAGTGGGGATCGGGAAAATGTCCCTTTCCCCACTGTAGTGCGATCTCGGAGTTAGAATATTAAAGTAGGGGGGTGTGGGGGGGGGCATCCTCCAAAATGGAGGGTGCAGGGGGGCTTGCCCCCCTGCATTATGATATGTATTCCAACTTGTAGTTCGAAAATCAGTGACTCTGCTTTTCGATTTGCTGAGTCTTGAACTTCGGTGCAATTCAAAATGACTGATTCATCCTTTCAGTTTGCAGAAAGGGCCGTGCGGAGAAATGATTGTCTCCCTTTCAAAGGTAAACCCATATATATCTATATAGGTATATATGGACATACATCTGTAGATGAAATTGGGAACATAACCAAAACATATATGTCCACATGCATCATTAATGGGTTTGAGAGACCCAAACAACATACGTCTGGCACAGATAGGTATTCTGCCCCCACCCACAGCCAAACACATCTGGCCTGCAATACACTACCAACCTTAGCAGATCCCATAACCAGGACCCTACATGAGAAAGGCAGTACATGTTAACAGTACTCCATACCACCTGTAGAATATCAGGCTGGCATTACTAACATATCATGCAGTACAGTCAAGTGAAGTGTCATGATTGGGCGAACCCCCTGGGCAGGCACAGTAAGTAGCCGGGATCCCTCATATGATCCAACAGGTCAACACCTGACAATGGATTTACCAGTGTTAGCAAGGACAACCACAAATCCACCATGTCAGCTGGGAACTACCACCCAGTAGCCTGATGAGCCTGGTCTGCATGGACATGGAACATATCACCAATGAACCCATGGCCAATGTCACTGGGAATCTTTAAACCGTGGACCCCACCAATGATGGACTTGTCAAAGGCAGAGAATACAACCTGAATCTGGTATACCTCCTTGACACAATCATGACAGGCGTAGATGAAGGTTAGGAGGTGCACACAGCCTATGTAGATCATAGTAGTCTTTTGTACACCATCCCACATGTAGGAATGTGTGTAGATGTTAAGTGATCTACCTCCGTTCACAGAATATGTTTCCCCCAGGACTGCTTGGCAAATGCCAACATTCCACAGGTGCCATCCCTTGAACATACAGTCCTTCACAGGTCATAGATATGTCAATGCCCTCCTCCACACTGTAGAGGTGTGCAGTAATACTGGGGTTGCTATAACTCACTGGGTGTGGCTGTTGTGGACACATCCACCATCATTGCAGTTACTGTTGCATCTACCCCCCACATAGCTGTCTGTAATACTGTACAGCGTATATTTTCAGGTTGGTTAGTTGTTTACACCATTCACAGTAGTAGAGCACCTCACACCCTCCTAAGGGTAGGGCTATGCCACCAGCATTGGCACACCCATGTTACTGAGGTGAGGATCGCAGTAGAGTGGGGAAAGGGACATACACCCTGCTGTTGGAATGATCAATGTCATTCAAATAGCAGACTGCATATATACCAATGTGTGGTTGTGCCTATCCTGTCTTGGTGGGATTACATAGGCAACAGATGTGTTACCTGCACAGGGACATACCTCCATGTGTACCGTCTTGTATCTGTACTGCATCCAAACCAAAGGCTCTGTGTGTTGTACCCAGACATGTCATGTGTACCACCCACTACATTTATTGGTGTCCACTGTAGAAGGCCTTCTGACACCATTACACCCATCAGCCATGTGGCACATGGATAACCACAACAAAATCAGAATAGATAATGGTGAAAACAATACAACATTGTTAATTACAGTTATAATGCATCATGGCTGCACAGCTACACCTTCCAGGATGTTAGCATTTCACTTTACTGCTGACAACATGCTACACAGCATTCCACTGATGCACTGTTGTACAGTCACCCTGTGCATCAGCACCATGTTAGCCTGTCCCTGCATCGATATTACGGGTGACAGGATATGGCACAGGTATCATCATATGCACAGGGTGTGTTGTTGGTTTGCCAGAGGCCTAGGCTGAGCCATACAATTGACAACGTGTGTGTGTGTGTGTGTGTGTGTGTGTGTGTGTGTGTGTGTGTGTGTGTGTGTGTGTGTGTGTGTGGGGGGGCTGAGTAGTGTTATGGGCCAATGGTGATGTCGTGTGTAGCTCTCAACTGTGGGCCTATCCATATGATAGCCAGAGGATTGGCTGCTAGGTTTTGTTTGTGCACCACACAGGTGTTGTCCCAGATATATTAATGGCATTCTGTCTACTGAGTGCTATCAGTACATGGCTACATCAATTTGTATTTCAATGTCGTATTCCTGCATAAGGGTATGTTGCAAGAAATCCTGTAACACCAGCAATTTCCAGGGTGTGTATCAGCAATAATGCAAATATTGCCCTATGTTCCTGCCTCTGTCCTCCACATATATGCCAGTCTTTGTCCTGATGTGATACAGACAGGGGTTGTTAGGTAATAGCCTATCATTATTTACTGCTAGCATTACTGCTGTCATGCCAGTCATATAATGGACTCCCACACCAACTGTTGGGCAAAGTCCATATATATGGGGGCAACAGCTGGACAACACATATGTGCCCTTGTACATTCCAGAGGTCAGTGTATGGTACACAGTGTTCCTTGCCCTTGTACAGCCTTTTATGGGTGGGGGGGGGGGGTTCAATACTATTAACCTAGGCTGTGACACCTTTTCAGGGATATAAGTGTATGACAAGGGTCATTCAGTGTGATAGTGAGATGTTAGGTTAAGCAATGTTATGTACGGGATACTGTGACATTACCACAAGTGCTACATTTCCCCTAGGGCTTGACTACAGGGTGTAATTGGAGGCATGCTGAACTACATCTGAAATTGTTGATTGTTACTTATCTTGAAGGCAACTCCTGTGTCTACTGTTGTACTAATTGAAGGCCTTGGCCTGGACAGCATAGTATGGTATATATCCACATTGCTTGCATCTACTGTTTTGTGTGGGCCTTGCATTCATCACTGATTACATATTTCAAAATTTATGTGGTGTAAGTACTGGCATACATTATTATATAGTACACAAATAAAGGTTTTCTGTGTATGCATACCTGTGTGTTGTGTCATGTCCTTTGAATTGTGGGTGTGTATATGTTTAATGTAAGTATTCTCATTTGTGGGAATGGTTGCTGCACTACACATTTCACAGGTGCCAGTTACAGGGCTTGTGGCTGAGGGATATACTTTGCACACAGTGCTTCCACACTACTTCTACATATACATGGCTACTAATACCTTTTGTCTGTGTATATATATATATATATCTCATATAGCTATATATATATATATATATATATATATATATATATATATATATATATAATATGTATCTATCTATATATATATATATATATATATATATATACATATATATATATATATACATATTAACATATTTATCTATCTATATACAAAAAATGTTATACGATTTTTTGTGAGTCATATATATATATATATATATATATATATATATATATATATATATATATATATATATCTACATATAGCTGTCTATCTGTCCACATTTACAAATATATCTGTCCATATGCCCATGCATGTCCGGCTCATATTTTGGCCTGTACCTCATTCTCTTGGCAATTGACATGGATGATTGCAGCACTGAAGTCAGTAACTAGTGCCGACACGTTTGTGTTTCAGACTTCATCTCCTTCTACATATGTCTTCTAATACATATAACTGTGTAAATAGCAACATTTTAAGTGTATTAGAGCAGTAGTTGACATATATACCTATTTGTACCCACATTGTGGCACACTTTGTGCAGACTTCTTGCATTAACAGGTTGTGTGGTATGATATTACTACATTTCCTGTACTGTTGACTGATTGTGCTGGATGATATGTTTGTGAAAACATCAGGGCTATGTACGTCTGCTATGGTTTAGTGGTAAATCACTTTGTGTATGGAGTGCAGGATCCTGGGGTCGAGCCTTGCAGAGGCAGTTTATTTTGTTGCTGAGCAGAACACAGGCCATTGGATACAGAGTGTTTAAGGGACTTTAAAGCAGTTGTAAGCGGGTTTGCGTGTGTTTGCACAGAGCTAAGCACTGCCAGCTGCTGGTTACAGTTCTTACAGTCAGTTAGCTTCTATATTGCTTAACCTGTGTAGGCAGTGCTTACCCCCTCACAAACAGGCTGAAACCCGCTTACTGCTGCTTAAAAGTGCCTACTCCCGCTTACTCCCGCGATAATTTTTTTAAAATAAAAGAAAAGGGGGTGATAGAAAAGTGGTGCAAAAGGGACACAAAGAGGTAAAGACAGTAGGCCAGATAGCTAGGGATGTGCAGGAAGGGTGTAGCGAAGGTCCATAGCTGCCCATTTCTTCTACAGCAACAGCTGTGCATATGCAATGAATTTGGAGGTACATTTGAACACTCCAACCCCTGGGATATGAGTGAGGACAACAATAATATGTAGTGAATCCAATTAGACCAGATTACATGTGTCCAGTGGACATGTGTGGACACAAGGGCAGCTATGTATAGGGTGTGATTTTTTTTTTGGGAACAGTTTGCCCTTTTTTTTTAAGGTGAGAGTGGGATGTTGGGGAAGGAAGGTAGGTATGCTCAGGGAGGATAAGTTGGGTAGCATGACAGACAAGACAGACAAGACAGCATACAGGGGCGGTATATGACACATGTGGGGGGGAAACACCTTGAATGGGGAGGGGTTTTTGGAAGTCGCAAGCCCACAGGCCCCCAAATGGAAACAGGGCATCTTCACGGCCCCAAAGGTGGCTGTGCTGGGGGCTGTGTAGGAGGGGCAAGCTCACCCTCTAATTGTTCCACTCTGCCCTCAATCTGGTGTAGCCGGTCTCCAAACTCCATATCGAGCTCCCTACGCACCATGGCCTGGACCTGACGACGGGTGACATGTTCCTCTCCGTGCCCGCTCCTAGGGGGGCAAGCCCCATCCCCTGCGGTGGTTCCACCCGTAGTGCAGGGCCAACAGAGAAGGTGGTCCCAGGCTGGGCCCCAGACATGCTGGTGCCCGGTGCCATTGCCAGCTGAGGTGGGACAATACGGTCCGCTGGGACTGGCCTTCCCATACGAGCTATGTTGTAGCAGGTTTATGACAGATATGGGTTAGTAATAGTCAACAGCATTTGGGATTAGTTATAACAGCATGCATAGGTATTCCCATTAACCCAAAACACCAGATTTAACAAAGTTGCAGAGCAAGCAGAACACATGCTTATATGGAACAACAGTGGCCATTACAACAGCATGCAGGTTTCATTGATAGCAACACGCCACCAATATGGGTGTATTTTAACATGCACCTACATAGAAACAAATGTGAATATTTTTAAACCATTAGGACATATGTCCCAACATAAGTTTGGAGTGTACACATACCGGTTGAGGTGTGTCAGTGTGTTATTTTTGCACATATAGTAGGGGTGAGAGAGAGATTCAATTAACAACTAATATATACTTGTAGTTTTCACAACATTCTTAGTCACTGCACTGATCTGTCCCTTACATGTATTATTACACTTCTCAATGGCCTTATATTGTACACTGGTATATTTATAGATTATTATATACATGACCTATGTCTTACATACAGGTGTGGCAAGATGCAGGTTTTAATGCAACATATGTTGAGAATTGCTCTCATACACTTTGGGTGAGGTGCTAGAATGACAGGTTTGTTTTCATATACATTCTCTGAGTATGTACACATCTATCAGTTATATGTCATTAACAGGTGCCTACTACATTTCTTGGATCATTACACTGATTTTTCAGGGGAACAGGCTACCAGGCTGGTGATGTGGACCATTTATCTGGACATGCTGGACAGACTGGAACAGTTTTGGGGTATGAATATTCGTACAACTTTCTATTTGAACTTTCTAGCAAATTCTGTACAGTTGGTTGTAATTATGCATACAGCTTTCTATCTGAACATTGTAACAAAATCTGTACAGTTGTGGGGTATGATTATGCATACAACTTATTAGCACTGCTGGGATTCAAACCCCTGCTGTGTATGACAAATAAAGTTACAGTTAACATCACAGTACACTGTGCTATCAGGGAATTGATATGAAGATTTCTACTGTTTTCTGTGTAAGTCTCCCTCACTTGTATAATATGACTGACCTCTTGGCACTTCCAACATTGTTATACAGAATGTCATACACATTTCATCTCCATACCACAGTGTGGGTAACAGTGCTTAATACAACAGTACTATTTATTGTATGCAACAGTTCAACAACATATGACGGAAGAGTAAACAGAAGCACTCCAGGTGTTATACCTTTATTCACAGAATATTACACATTTATTTCTACTGGTATGATACTTTCTAAGGCTCTTATATTTATTTGTTATGACAGTACATGCTGAATGTTTACTAACCTGCCTCGCGACGCAGCCTTTGCAACCTAGCATCATGGGCTTGCTGGTTCGCAGCCCGGTCATCTGCAGCTGTCAGAGAATTACAGTGATATTTAGCCATACCTATAAATAGTATACACAAGCTAGGCAATTATTAACTACTTAGTAGAATGAGTACTTACTCAGTACTGGGGTATTAGGCATCTGCCAAGACTCCTGGATCCACTGTTCCAGTATATCCCCCCTCTGCCGCTTCAGGTCAGCATGGTGGTGCCTGACCTGCTCACCAGTCCGGGGGATACCTGTGGCATTGGTGAGGTCACGGGCGAGACTGTCCCAGGCCTCCATTTTATACTGCGAGCCCTGGTACTGGCCCTGCAGTAGTCTCTGCTCATGGTGTTTTACCAGGAACCATACCATGAATTTTGACTCCTGGATGCCCCAGCGCTGCACTCTAAATCGAGTGCCTTCACCCACACCAGTCATTCTGCCTGCAGTAGGAAGCTGCAACCACTTATGGGAAGTATTCCCACCTGTGGTCTAAAATACTGCCAATTTCCTGCACTTTTCCATTATTGACTGGTTTTGAAAAGGCTAAGCTATGGGCACACCTGCTTACCTAAGGTTGGCAGTGCTTAAAGAAGTATACCATTAGGCAGATTGAACTGGCTCTCCTACACATTGCTTACACTTACTGAGTTGAGCTGTGCT
Organism: Protopterus annectens; assembly: GCF_019279795.1. Classification (NCBI taxonomy): domain Eukaryota; kingdom Metazoa; phylum Chordata; order Ceratodontiformes; family Protopteridae; genus Protopterus; species Protopterus annectens. The sequence continues at coordinate 370,240,749 of NC_056730.1, read as the reverse complement.
GCGGTTAGCATTTCTTAATAGTTATATATTTGTCTTTTGGCAGTGATTTATTATTCATTATGGGTTATATATGTGCCTGGTATCTGTGATTCATGTGTACATACACTGTATGGGGTCCTGGGGACTTCTACACTTTACTACAATAACACCTCAGATCTATGCTTATTGCAGTACTCCAGTTCACATATTTATGTTCTGTGGCAGGTTATACAGCATCACACTGTACATAGATTCAGTTCACATGTTTGGTTTGATTTTCCTGTGGTGAGGATTAGTTTGCTGATACCTCATTTGTATGTATTTCTATGATGGCTTAGTGGTTAACTGCTGTGACTGTGGTGTACAGGGTCCTGAGTTTGAGCCGTGCAGAAGCTGTTTATTTTGTTGCTGGGCAGAACATGGGCCATTGGGTACAGAGTGATTAAGGCACTTTAAAGCAATTGCAAGCGGGTGTGCGCGGGTTTGCATGGAGCTAAGCAATGCTAACCTCCGGTTACAGTTTCTTACACTCAGCTTCTACTTTGTTTAATCTGTGTAGGCAATGCTTACCCACGCAAATGCACTTAAACGTGCTTATATATACTTAATACTGCTTATTTGTGCTTAAACCTGCTTACTAGTGCCTTATTCATTATGACACTGACACTTCACATGTGCATTTCATGCAATACTCCAGTTCACACTTAAATGTTATTTAGTATGTTATATAGCAAAAAAATTAAAAAAAATGTTCATATACAGATTTCACATGGAAAATGGTATGTGCTTGAGTGGGAATGCCTGCTCGTTAGACAGATGCTGTGACCACTACACTATTGCTATGCTGCTTCATTTGCATATATTTTCCTTGTTATTCTCTTCAGCCTTTTAAGCTGCTTTAAACATAGCTAAGCGATGGGCACACCCACGCACCTATGGTTAGCTGTACTCGGAGTTTTGAAAAAAATACAGGAATTTCTTCTTTTTATTTTTATGTCCTGTTGCTGTTGTACACATGGGGGACTGTTGGTGGGGATATGCGGACACCTATGAGCGGTCTTGCTCATTTGTTTACACTTTCTGCTGTTCTGCTTTGCAGGGGCATGTTTATTCTGAGAGCTCTGCTCTCAGACACACCCCCTGCACTCATCCACGCTCCATGTAGGATTAGGAGTTCAGGCAGCGTGCCTTCATTAGTATACATGGTGCGCTGCCATCCTCCTCCTCCTAAACGGCCGCTTCTGTGCAGGGCTAGACTAGTCCTGCACGGAAGATTAGTGAATCCGGGGGACTGTTTTACATTACACATCCCATCCTTTATTATTACAATTTCTGAAAATAATGCATGTTCTGACCCATCTAAAGATAAATTAGATGAAATTATTACATACCCTCCTGAGAAAAGTAATAAATGAGACATGCCAGAAACTGTAAAATACCTCAGGGAGCTCATTGACTCCAGATAAGTTGCATCTTAAAAGAAAAGCTATATGCTTACTAGCAGAATATAAAGGTTGATAGTAGATATCAGATTGCTGAGGAAGCTTTTGCCCCCCCCCCCCCAGAGATAGTGTTGATCGAGAGAAACACTATTATGAAAAGATCAAAACATTATGAGCTCAAAATGAAATGCAAGAGAAAATTTTATGTCTGCTTTTTTGAGGGAGGGGAGGGAAGGGAGGAGGAATTTTTAAAAAATGCGAACATACAGAAGGTAGTTGGCCTTTCAGTTTAGCCTAGATATTGCAACTATACCTGTGAAGGTGCTTCCCCAGTTCTTATGATTGCTCTCAGGCTTTTTCAGGTACCAGTGGCACAGTGAATAATTTTTTTCAGGTACCAGTGGCACAGTGAATAACATTGTCACCTTACAGTAAAGCGGTTTCCCCAGTTCAATTCTTGGCTGTGATGTGCATGTCTTCTCTGTGTTATTGTTGGTTTCCTCAAAGTGCTTCAGCTTCTTCCAACATTCCAAAGACATGCAGTAGAGGAATGGATACTCTACACTGGCCACAGGTGTGAGTGGTGGAAGGGCTAGCCACCCAGAGGTGTAATCCTTGGCTCTAGGTGATTGTCACTGTTGAAGTGACACCCTGACTGCATGTGCAAAAGTGGTAAAAAGGGGCTGTGGATGAATGGATAGCCACCCTATTTTTTTAATTCTCCACAAGGCTACTTCTCAGTGTGTTTCACTGCTTTGCAACCTTCTCTGTTAAGTAATATTTCCTGTTGGCAGTCAAATGTTACTGCTCCCTTTTTCATCAAGACATCTGTTTTCTTTTCCTAGAATATTTTTTTCATTTTGAGCAACACCTATCTGGTCCCAGTAGCACACTGCATATATTACTGATACTTTTTTTTTTCAGTGCGTATATTCTCTGTGCTTGCAGTCAGTCTTAATATTCTGTTTCTCATTATCAGCTTGTTCTCTTCTGAAATACATTGTTATCTAACTTGACCCTGTGCTGATGTAGATTCAAAAACCAAACACAATGTTTCAGTTGAGTGCTTCACCACTGCCGTGAATAATGCAAGGATGTTCATCAATGTGAACAGAGGCTCTAGATGATTGTCAGTGCTGAAGTGACACCCAAATCCATGGGCAAAAATGGGAAAAAGGGGTTGCGGACGGACACCTTAACAAATGGACCTTTGCCAAAATATCAAAGCATTCTGTTGGTCTATGGCTATGATAGTTCATATCCTACAGCATTATAGTTTCATAGGTTAGTACTAAGCTAACTGCCCTTGTGAGCCATTTTAACTTAGCCAATTATCCCTTGTGAGACTCATACCCTGCACCATGTGTTTATAAGGCAAGCACCTTAACCATTAGGCCACCCTCCCTTCTTCCCTTATTCTACCTGAAGGTCATTACCACACTCATATATATGTTTTTTTTTTTCATTCTCTGGTTCATAGGATCATAGGCTAACAACCCTAGAGCCTTTTTAAGCCTAGCCATTCATGCCTCAAGCTTCTCAATTAACAGTGCACACAGGCTAGAATGGCTTTGGTATATACCTGTGCCCAGAGCTGGATCGTAGTCAAGTGGGGCCATAGGCAGGGTAATGCATCAGGGCCCCAGCCCTCAGTGGATCCCCTTTGGCACCATCCCCCAAGCCATTCCAGTGCCTTATTACTTTGTTATTACTCCCCAGTTACCATAAACACCCTTCAAACCTGTCAGTGTGCACACTATTTTCTTTTTCACTTTTACAATGATTACAGATATTTAAAATTTTTATTTCAAATTTTATAGTGCAAATACTGATAGTCATTTGCTAAACAAAACAATACAGTCTCACAATGAAAGCAGGCAGACTGAATAGGAAGCTTCCTGCCATTGAAATTCCCATTCATTAAAATGGCATTGAAAACCACATTCAAAGAAAGTGCATCTGGCCAGTGGCAAACTAAGTTTACCTTTGGGCTGTTTTCTTACCGTAAGCCCCATGCATGCATTTTTTTAGAACATGCGTACATGGATGTGTTCTTTGATGCACCATCCTGACTGTATTAAATAATATTCCTTGTATATGCGACATTTGTTAGAGTATATTTTAAAATTGAAGGTTTGAACATTTTTCCAGTAAGCAATGAAACAAAACATATGAATCAACAAGAGCAAAACTACCCATTACAGGACATTTCAACCACAAAAGGCCACTCAAACTTCTGTCATTATAATTTACCAGTATCAGTCAATATGCACAATCTCAGCAAGAGTAAATGCTGTCTGAATAATTGCACATTAAAAAGATCTAAAACTAATGAAGAGGTTGCTGCTGGCAAACAAATTTTCATTTTTTTTTCAAGATGGTGGTGCACACAGTCATAGTGGCAATATGCTCTCCTTCTCTGTGCTTGTTTTCTGTGTCTTTTTTTGTTCATATATATGTTTTTTACTGTTAAATTCAGTCAGGCTGATCTTAGATGTAGTCAGCAAGATCTCTTGCATATCAGATTTCAGTTCCTTCAGGCTGTTACAAGTGAATTCTTACATTCATATGACATACCAGAGGAAATGGCAAGAGCACCAGGCTCTCCTTGGATTGTTGTCAACCCAGGCAAGAGACAAAGGCGGAGGAAACACAGGAAGCAAAAGCATGGCTGCAGGTCCAGCCTACATGCTTGGCTAAGGAAACATCCTCAGAAAACCACTTCCCAGCATATTTCTTGCTAATGCCAGATCTATTGCAAACAAAATGGATGAAGTTCAGCTACAGATTTCTGAGAACAAACTTGTAAGAGACTGTTGCATTTTATTATTTACAGAGACATGGCTGCACTCATGTATACCAGATGTAGCTAATGAGCTACCAGGCAAAACAGCTTTTTGGTGGGACAGGAATAAAACCTCAGGTAAGAGCAGAGGTGGAGAGCTTTGCATCTATGTGAATAACAGCTGGTGTGCCAACACAAAGGTTGTAAAAAATTACTACTCCTCTGATCTGGGGTATATGACAATCAAGTGCAGACCCTTTCATTTACTTCAGGATTTCACGGCTGTTATAGCTCTAGGTCACCTGTTTGCCATCATTAGCATGCAACAAAACATCCATCTTTAAGCTGTTCATATCATAGCTGGTGATTTCAGTCAGATGGACTGAAGTCAGTTCTTCCCAGATTTCATCAACACATCAAATGTGCAACTAGGGAGGAAAATACACTGGACAAGGCCTACTCAAATATCAAGGATACTTATAGGGCAAAGCAGCTCCATCATCTAGGCCAGTCAGACCATTTGTCCAGACTCTTGACTCCAGCATACAATCCTGAGAGGAGAAAAGACTGGATTACTACAAAGATTGTTAAAATATGTCCAGAAGGTACACTCTTGCAGCTACAGGATTGCTTTGAAAGAACTAACTGGGACATTTTCAAAGATCAGGATCTTTAAGGGTACACATCCACAGTACTCTGCTACATAAAAATCTGTGTTGGCAATGTCTTTGTCAGCAAGCACAGTCATGTGTACCCTAATCAGAAGCCCTGGATGATGAAGGAGGTCAAATCTGTTCTCATAGGTTCATAGGTTCATAGGTAGGTACTAGGCTATCTGCCTGAGGACATTTATAAGCCTAGCCAGAGTGTGTCAGCTTTCACTGCCCCATTGATTAATTAACTGAGCCTCTGTCAAGAAGAGCCAATAAAGTGATCCCAGGGGCGTATTTTCTATTACCCATCCACTTGTCAAGGTTTCTCTTGAAGAGTGTTAGTGAGGGGCTCTAATGTAGTTAGGAATTTTGTTCCAAAGCATAGGGAGTCTCTGTGACAGGAATCTATCCCTCCAGCATGTTCTATTCATTGTTGTGGTGAGGTTTAGCTCACTAGAGCGAGTGGCTCGCAGTGACTTGGATTTCTTTAGGTGGAGCATGTCCATCAATTCTGAGTTGGACATGGCTTTGTACGTCAGGCAGAGATTACCTCTGAGTAAGCGATATGCCACTGAGTACAGCTGGAGTTTTTCCAGTTGGGCTGCATAGGACATATGTTTGAGACCAGTAATCCTCTTGGTGAGGTACTTTTGTGGTCTTTCCAGCTGTTGGAAGTGTCTTGTGAGGTACATCCCAAATGGGGCATTGTACTCTATGATGGGTCTGATGGGTGATGAGAAGAGGGGCACTATAACCTCTTTATTTCTAGATGTGAACCCTTTAGTAATTAGATGAGCCACATATAAGGATTTCCTAACTACTTTGGCAATATGATTGTCAAAGGAGAGATTGCTATCTACCTGGGTCCACAGATCTCTTATTACCTCTTCTGTATTAAGGGGGCTGCCACCTATGTGGTAATTCATGGGTGTTTTGTTTTTCCCAAACAGGATGACTATGCATTTTTTGGCATTTAGCTTAAGGCCATGACTTTGACACCAGGTGTCCGTCTCAGTAAGGCCCTTTTGGAGAATGTCTGTGTCAGCCAGTGAGTCAATTATGACTCCCAGTTTGCAGTCATCGGCGAACTTGGTTAGCCATAGTCCTCCTGTGTTTGCCTGTACTTCTGAGAAGTATATGCCGAACAGTAGGGGTCCCAGGACCGAGCCTTGTGGGACACCACTTGTGGCTGGTTTAGAGTCGGACCTGGAACCCACTATTCTTACCATGTGAGTTCTGTCTGTAAGCCAGTTGACAACCCATCTTGTGACGTAGGGGTTTATGTTCAGGCTGGTGAGTTTTTCTATAATTCCTGAGTGGGGCATGGTGTGAAAAGCCTTGGCAAGGTCAAGGCAGGCTGTGTGAACTACCTTCCCCTCATCTATGGCCTTGGTGACTGTCTCGAAGAAGTCAACCAGGTTTAGTAGGCATGATCTGCCCTTAACAAAGCCGAACTGGGTCGGGTCTTGTGTTTAGAGGTTCCCAATGTCTTTGTTAATGAGTTCCATGATGATACGCTCCATAGCCTTGCAGACCAGGCTAGTCAGGCTTATGAAGTGATAGTTACCAGGGTCAGTTGTGGCCCCTCTTTTGTGGAGCAGAATAACCATTGCTGTGCACCATTCTATGGGCATGTAGCCTGTAGAGAGGCTGAGGTTGAACAGTGTGTTTAGGTGGGGGTTAGTTTGTTCTGTAGTTCATGCAAGATGCAGCCTGGGACACCATCTGGCCCCATTGACGCTGTGCTTTTGGCTTTTGAAAGGGCTATTTTCATCTGTGCGTCTGTGATTTCTGGGACACTACACTTTTCCAGTATTGTTGTGGGCCCTTTTGGGGGTGAGAGTGGGGTGAAGTTTGCACTGAATTTATCTGCCATGATGTTGGCAATATCAGTGGGTTCAGTATATTTTGTGCTATTTTGCACTAGCTCAGAGCATATCTGTGAGTTGCCACTTAGATTCTTGACATAGCTAAAGAAGGCTTTGTGGTTATCTTTCGAATCCTTGGCTATTTGTTTTTTGAAGTTAGCCTTGGAGGATTTTATGAGGGACCTTAGTTTCTTACTGATACTGATCAGGGATGTCTTTCCTTCTTGGGATTTGCTTTTTTTCTGACCTAGTTTCCTCCTTCTATTGTATAGCCTGCTTATGGCAAGGGTCCACCAGACTGGTTTCCTTCTCTTAGGAGAATGAGTCTTGGTTTTGCTTGGGATGGCACGATCCATGCATCCTTGTAGGTGTTCATACAGTGCATTTGTAAAGGTTTCTGCATCTTGGGCAGCATTATCCTTTAGCGTGGGGGCTGTGAAACTTACCACCTCTGTCTTAAGTAAGGCGAAGTTTGCTTTAGAAAAGGTTTACTGTGGTTTCCTTAGTTGGGGGTGGTGGTGGGGTGTGGACATCCAGAGTGATTAGTTTATGGTCTGATCTAACCTGTGATGGGTTGACTTCTAGTGTGGAACACCTGTCAGCCATGTTGGTGATGACCAGGTCCAATATGTTTTCACCTCTGGTAGGGGAGTTTACCAGCTGATCCAGGGCATTTCAGTTGATAAATTTCACAAAGCGCTGCACCTGGGAGTTTGTACTTGAGTAGTTTTCCCAGTTAACGGTAGGGTAATTGAAATTACTCAATATCAAAGTGTTCGGTAGGACCTTCTTGTTTTCCAGTGTCTCCAGAAAGGCAGAGTGGTGGTCCTGAGTCATGGAGGGTGATCTGTAGCAGGCCACAATTTGCAGTGCAGATTTGCCTGATGTTAGTTGCACATGGATGATCTCGGAGGTACCATGCTGCGCCACTAACCTGGAGGTGTAGGTATCCTTGATGAATATGGCTACACCCCCTCCTTTTGTGTTTTGGTCCATGTTCTGTGGCTGAAATGGGTGGTATGAGTTGTAGACCGGTAGTGCTGCGGTGCTCTGTGGAGCCTTGAACCAGGTTTCAGTTACTGCACAGATGTCAACGTTCTCCATACTGAGGAGTGCTTCGAGCGCATGCATTTTGAGATTTAAACTCCTGGCATTGAGTAGCATAACCCTCATTTTTTTTATTTGTGCTGTTTACGGAGGTGGGTTTGACTTTTGAGCCTTGCCTAAAAAAGGCACTATGGGGGCAGCAAGAGCCTTGGCCAGTATTTGAAATCCTAGGGGTGACAGGTGCAAGCCATCTCTTGCGAAGCAACGAGGCACCACAATACAGCCTTCAGGTCTGGCAGTAGAGTCCTCTACAGCATGGCTACAGCCAACCTAAAGAAAGCCATCAGATTGGCTAAAGCAGCCTATAAAAGGAAGATAGAGAACCACTTCACCAACAAGAACCCACAACAACTATGGCAAGGTATTCTGCACATCACCAATCATAAAACCAGTAACTTTATGGATGCTGATGGAGATGCCTTAATGGCAGAGGACCTTAATTATTTCTTTGCCCATTTTGAGGTGGAAACAACAGAGACAGTCATGCCTAGGCGCCAGTTGATAGGACACAGCAGTATCATGACACCTATACCAACCTCCTATAACCACACCTTCACAGTACAGGAGCATTATATACGATGTGTGCTCAGACTGCTTAATCCAAGAAAGGCTGCTGGCCCTGAAGTAGTGATGGGATGGGTGCTGAAAGTATGCATGGACCAGCTCTGTGGGGTTTTCACAAAGATTGTCAACCTGTCTCTGTCTAAATCTACTATTCCATCTTATCTGAAGTCAACTATGATGATTCCACTGCCAAAGAAACCTGTCATCAGTAGTCTCAATGACTACCATCCAGTGGCCCTTACTCCAGTCACAATGAAGTGTTTTTAACAACTGGTTCTGTGACATATCAAGGACAGCCTCCCAATTATCTCAGATACACACCAATATGCTTACAGAGCAAATAGGTCTATGGAAGAAGCCATCCCCACTGCCTTACACACTGCACTTCATCTTGAGCAGCAGGGGAGCTATGTAAGGATGCTCTTTGTAGGTTTTAGTACAGCTTTTAACACAGTGATCCCAGATAGACTGGTCACTAACCTCACTGGCCAAGGACTTTCAGAACCTACCTGCTGTTGGATTAAAGACTTTTTGACAAACTGTCCTCAGATGGTTAGACTAGGCCCATACCTCTCCTCCACTCTCAGGCTAACAGGCTAAACACTGGTGTCCCACAAGTCTGTGTGCTGTGCCCCCTTCTATATACTACTCTTTATACCCATGACTGTGTCTCCTCTCATTCTACTAATACCATCATTAAGTTTGTGGATGACACCATAGTAGTTGAACTTATTTCAGAAGGAAATGAAACAGCATACAGAAAAGAAGCTAAAAAACTGGCTGTACGGTGTACTGAGAACAACCTTGCCCTGAACTCTACCAAAGCAAAAGAACTCATAATTGATTTCCGGACACTCAATGTAGATCATAACCTACTATATGTCAATGGAGGTTGTGTGGGAAGGGTTCCTGCCGTCAAGTTTCTAGCTGTACATGTGGCAGAAGATGTCTCTTGGTCCATAAACACCATGGAGGCAGTCAAGAAGGCACAGCAGAGACTCCATTTCCTGAGGATCCTCAGGAAAAACAACCTACAGGAGAAAGCTGTTTTATTGAAAGTGTGCTGACATACTGTATTTCCACAAGGTATACCAGCAGCTCAGCAGCAAACAGGAAGGCCTTTCAAAGGATCATTAACTCTGCCCAGAAAATCATTGGCTGCTTACTGCCATTGACAGTCTCAACAGGGCAACCAACATCTTGAAAGACCCTTCTCACCCTGGACATCACCTGTTTCAGCTCCTGCCTTTTGTCAGACTGTTCAGATCCATTCCATCTTGGACAAACAGACGTAAGAACAGTTTCTATCCCAGAGCCATACGCGAGCTGAACAATGCTAAATGCTAACACTGAGTATAGATAATAGCTATTTGCACTATAAGGTATATGTTTGCATTCCTGTGCACCTTACCATATTCCTTTCATGTGCAATTATACCCAAGTGCAATAACTTAGTTGTTTACTGCATTGCATTGCATTATATTGTATTGCTTGGCATTGTATTCTCTTATTTCATCAAGTTCATTATATGTGCATGCATCTTAGGAGGATTGCTACAAATTTTGTTGTACTTGTGCAATGATAAAAAAGGAATCTTATCTCTGTACTTCAAGTACAAATTTAGTGCTGACTGCCTATGAATAATCAACACATACAGGAGTATAGTACCCCCTTTAAGGGGGCACTGTGATATCAGTATTTAATGTATATGGTGTGGTAGTAGAACCCAAGGCCTTCTACCTCAAAGGCAACTATGCTACCTGTGGTGCTACAAACTCAACTTTTAAAATTTATAGCATAAATACTGTTTATAGCCATTTGCTAACTAAAACAGTTATTCAGAGCAGACAGCATGAGCAACAATAAACTTCTCTTCCCTTGAAACTCAACATTCCTTGAAAATCCACAGAAAGTCAACATTCCTTAAAAATGCAGATAAGCTCAATAGTCTTTAAAAATACACAGAAGCCCAACAGTCTTTGAAAATGCAGAGAAGCTCAATATTGTTAATAAACAGACATTCATTCTTTGAAAATGTACTAAAACTCAATAGTCCTTGCTGACAGTTAGGCATTTGATGTAGATGATTCAGGTTCTTGAGTCCTGTATTGAATGTACAAAGTTTGAGCCTTAATGAATTAACCAACCTGCCATTTCTAACTATGGCATTTCAGACACACACACACACACACACACACACACACACACACACACACACACACACACACACACACACACACACACACACACACACACACCACACACACACAAAATCTGTTTGTTGTATCCATGCTAGTTTCTTAAATCTCTTGCTCTGTTTCAGTTTGAATGTGCATGTGTCATACTAAAGATGTCCTTAAAGAAGAAATGTAATGCATGCAGAGTGTATTCTTAAAGATCAATTGTAAGTTTTTGTGGGAGCCCCCCTGGCCAGTGGGCCTCACAAGCAAGTGGGCCCTAGGCAACTGGCTATGTTGCCTTGTGCTGGATCCGGCTCTGACTGTGCCTTAGGGCATCTGCAAACAGCCCCTGTTCATGAGGGTCACACGTGACAAGCCAGGGATGAATTTGCAATTTCCTATCCATTGGTACAAATTGCATTTGGATAGGCTTAGAGTTTCATGAGAATGACTTTTCTGTTCCGGAGAATAGGTAATCTCTGAATAACATACTTGTCCCGCCAACATATTTTGTTTGCATCACAGATGAGGTTTAGATTCGTAGAATGGGTAATTCTAATGCTGTTTGTTTTGTGAATGTGTAGCAGATCCATCTGGGCTGGATTGGAGAATGTCTTATAGGTTAGGCATAGATCACCCTCAGTAATCTGTAGGAGACTGAATACAGGGACAGGGCTTTGAGGTGGCCAACACAGGACATAATTTGTACACCCTGTATTATTTTAGTGAGGAAGTTCTGTGGCCACTCCAGCTGTTACAAATGCCTAGTGATGTATATGCTGAAGGGTGCATTGTACTTGATTATTGGTCTAATGAGGGCTGATTATAGTGGGACTATGATCTCCTTAGATCTGGATGCCATGCCCATACTTATAAGTTGCACCATGTAGAAGAATTTTCTCACTACTACGAACACATTGTGGCCAAAGTTGAGGTTGTGGGCAACCTGAGTTCCCAAGTTCCTTACCACTGGATCTACTGTTAGGGATGTTTTATCAGTGTTGTAATTAGAGGTACTGTTCCTAGAAAATAAATTACCCCTTAGTTATTATAGTTGGAATACATAATGTTGCACTTTTAGCATTGAATCTCACATATATTCTCTTATTTGTCCCACGGTCTACATAATGTTGCACTGAAGACTAGCCCTCACTCATTTAAAATGAACTTATCTTACTCTCTAACTCATGCATGATGTCTGACACAAACCTAATAAACAAGATCAGGCTCAGCTCTGCAGTGTATGGCATCCTTTGCTTTAATAGCATCCTAGGCAGCACTGTACTGCCAAAATGCCACAATGTGCTACCAATAGAAGAATTAGGTAGAGAACTTATGATTTCTAGCTTATTCAACAGTTTGGAAACCAGCTGATTAGGAGAATTACACTGTCCTCATCTCTTGCCAGCAAACTTGGTGGTAATTTCATAATTATTTTTTGTGAACACAGTAAAAGCCCATGCAAAGCTGCCCCAGTTGAATAGTTTCAGTACATGATGTAAACATTCCAACCACTCCTCATTCCTGCCTGGTTTGCTGCTGTCCTCTGCCATGTTACCATTAGTTTCTTTCCCACCCATTCCTTGAACTTCGTTATGACTTTAGTCAGAATATTGCTCTTTCCCACTCTTCACTTGTCTTTCTTGGGAGGAAGCAATCTATAAACACTGTCATTTTTTTTAGCTTAAGCATTTGGGCAGTGCCTACAAGAAGTGTCCTTGAGTCACACAATTGTTTCAAGCTGTGGCTTTGAAATACACCGTCTGGCTGTCAGAAGACATATTTGCAGCAACATCATGCCCACGTATTTCCATTTTATTACATTCCTGAGGTAAGATAGTCACTTCATAAGATTTGAAAGCACCTGCTCTCCTGCCACACCTAAGATCATGAAATTAAAACAGCAATTCATGTTTAAAAGTATGAGCTGGCTACTTACATTTACAATTGTGTTACAATTACTTCTTCCTTTTCCTGTTACCTTGCAAGATGCCATTTCCAGTTTTTCCTTTAATCACTTACTGCACTTTGTTACTATTAAAGTATGACTACTTCAAGAAACTCTGCACCGATCAATATTCCTGCTGAGCTGTTTTGAGGGCAAGACCTTGATGATTTAGCTTATGTTTTCCCTCATTAACTTCATGAATTTGCACGCACAATGAGACAGTCTTACAATGACATGAAGTCATCTGTCTGATGTCTGTTTTGAGCAAAAACTAGTGACACGCAACTGTTATTAGCACTGTTATGAAAATATGCAAATGATCATATACAGGTGGTAGTACCTTTTAATTTGTTGCACATCAGTCACTGGTATTTGTGATCTTGTTTTAAAGAAAATAAATACCTAATATTGCACTCATTATTCAAATCATAAAGTGGTAGGGACTATAAAGTTAAAAATCCTGGGTATGCTCAGAAAAATAAAACACCACAAAGCATGAATGGGGACTGGCATGTCCATCTGAGTCTGTATTAAAGGAAATCACATGGCATACTTGTAAATCACAAACTCCTCACCCTGTAAACCTGCTGTAATGTGTGCTATTAGAGCATAGGCTGGCAAACTTGAAGAAAATGTTTTGGGCAACTGACAGCATCACTGTTTGAAACAAGACAGGGTTTACTGTGGTGAGTGAGCAACAAGTAATGCTACAAATCATAGACTGGACTAATAAGGAAGCTCGGGAAATATATCCTATGCTGACAGACTTACACCAGCCTTTTTGTTGTTTGATGTCTTCCTGTTTATTTTCTGCTTCGCTCTTTTATGGCCCCACTGCTTGCAATGTCATTTTCTGCAGTAATGGTAAAACTGTATGCAGGATATCAGGTGAGTCAAATGGCTGCACTGCTTTGATGGAAGGCTGACATGAAGTTAGGAAAGGTTTGGTGGCAGGAATAAAATGTCAGAAAATTGAATCCGGCCATGGAGGCCAAGGAAAGTCTTAATTAGAACAGTTCATTTAGAAAAAGAAGGGGTCCAGCAAACATTTATTTTGTTATCAACAGGACAACATGCAAATAATATGAAGCAATAGGAAATAGTTGATACATTAAAACAAACTTAAAAACAAAGTATACTCTTCTGCATCAAAAGAAAAAAAAATGAACAGGAAATGTCTTTATTATAATGCCTTGAAAGAAAGGAGGTTAAAAAAATATGAGTATGCAGATGTATTCAAGACTGTACAGAATTAAAGAAGACTTGTGGAAATGCAGATTCTTCTTATATCTTCCACGCCAGTTGAGTTCCAGTCATATAAGTGCCTTGTCATACTGGTAAGATGTGAAGCTATGCAGATACTTATCTGTAAGATGATTAGCATTTAGGAATTCCACTTGCTAGGCCCACTGAAGCTGGCAGCGCTATCTTTGCTTTGCAGATTAGTCTTTATGCAAAGGAACTATCACTGTCTTCTTGCATCCTGTGGAACTACTGTTTTATTAAAGTAGAGAAATTATAATTAGCCAATGGTTTGGTTAGTGAATTCTGCTGTTGACTATTTAGCACTAGGTTTATTGAAATAAATGACAAAAAACAAACATACACGAAGTAGCAAGCAGCAACAAACAGCAAAACACAAATTACAATATGCAAAAATGATCTAGAAGAAAGTAACAAAGAAATAAGCAGAAACAAAATCAACTATCAAAAAAGCAACTAAGCACAAACAATATTAAGGTGAACCCACATCCCCTCAAGATGCAACCACCATAATAGCCAAAAAAAGTCAGCTGAAATAAGCTGACAATAAAACAAATAATGCAGTCAATGAGATTTCCAAATATGCCTCGTGGCAACGAGCAACAAAAATTCTGGATGCCAAAGCATACTAGCCCAGTAAAAAGATAAAGCACCAAAAAACTTTCCATCAGTCAAGGGCAAAAAAGGCAGGATACCAAAAATAATTCGACAAGAGCTCCCGGAAGTGAAAACACTTTGGAACAAAAAAGACATATTTCTCAGTTTGAGCAGCTGAACAGTGAGGTTAAGCATGCAGCTGAGCATTAGCAACTGTATGCTTATGAGCACTGACAGGGAAAAGAAAATTGGAAAGCGGATGGACAAAAATCAAAAGAATCAGGAAAATCACGAAGTACTGAAGAAAGAACAGCTAAACCCTGCTTCTCAATCATGGACCTGCCAGCATAACCATCCTTCAGGATACAACAAGACAAAAAAGTCCAAGAGGAACACCTGCCAAGAGAAAAGACGGAACCAAGATCTTACATTTCCAATGGTAGCACCTCCTGAGTCCTAACTGCTAACGTTTAGTGAACCAGCATGTCCACATGCAGAAGCTTATCTCTCTGCAGTCTTGTTTTCCTTTATTTCATCTGGTCAATGTGTTTTTCCATTCGAATGCCTCCAGATGATCATCAGCTGCCTGGCTGCACCATTTTACCTTAAATGACTTTGGTACTATCCCCTGGGGCTGGAAGTATCCTAAAAATAGAGGCACAGACAATAAAATACAGACCAGGTCTGAGGCGTACTATGAATGCTGGCAACTGCTGTAACAATAGTGCAGTTTGGCACCACTATGGCAGATAGGCTAGCAAAAGTCTTGAAATTCTTTTGAAAATCACAGTTTTCATTTTTAAGCAGTCATCATGGGTTGTTATTTTTCTTGTCTTTTTATTGATCAGTTTCATAAACTATTCAATAAAAAATACACTTGCAGTGTAATATACTAATATTGACTACTATAGCCAATATTTTTCACAAAAATTATAGTAATCCATAAAAGTTGCAGGGCAACAAAATGTGGAGTATGTTGTAATATTACATTATTAAGTAGTAGGTATCAGCAAATGTGAAGTGAAGTAACAGGATTAACTTTACAGAGGTTTGCTCTGCACAGCAAACTTGTTTCAAACGCTGATGATGTCAGTCACCCCAATCTTTTTCCAACAGTAATATAATCAAGAAATCTAGTAAGATTAATATTCAAAAGTATCAACTTGTAGCACTTCAATGCAGCAATATTAAAATGCAGTTATTTGGAAAAATGAAATTGTTTTTTTTTTTTATAGAACTACCTCACCAAGTACTTCACCATATGAGGGGAAGAAGATTGCAATGAAACAGAAGAGGCTAGGTAACAGAACCACTGACAGCTGCACAGCAGCAGTGCAGTAATGTATATCTGGGGTCAAAATGAGGCTGTGTACCCTAATATCATAAAGCACAGTCTGGCCCAGCACCACACCATTTTATTTTATTAAGGCTTAAGTCCCCAACACCTTAGCACACTATGCAATAACCAGAATGATCCAAGTGTTATGAATCTGAAACTCATAGTCCTTATGAGTATTACTTAATGTGTTAAGGAATAGCCTACTCAAAACCTACTGTGCCAAGCAATCTTTTTTTTGGAATCTTAGGTTCTATCACAGCAAACTCATTGATATGATTAAAGCTGTCCAAATCAGGACAACAGAAAAGTGCAGGGTCTACATCAGAAATCCTAAGAATAAAGACTAATAGATTTTAACAGATGCTCTAGATGGAGATATAGAACATGATGAGAAACATAAATATCTCAAAAGAATTAATAAAAGTCAGATGCCAGTGTGTTCCAGAAAAAGAGAAGTACGGAGGGAAAGGACATAACGTCTGTATACTTTCCCTATGAATTATCATTGTGTAGTCACTCAGAATAAACTGCCGGGTCACAAGTAATCAAGGGATCAGTACTCCTGCAAACCACTCCCAAAGATCAAATAAGTGTTTTAGTGGGGGCTGCCATCTTCATCCCATACCCTCCTACTTGTGTATGCCAGCTGTTTAAATTAGCTTTGTGTCATTTTCTCTAAGAACTCACCATTCTGACTTGAAAGTAGAATAATACACTATTTATAATATTTATAATATTTATTTACTTATGTTTGTTTGTTCATATTCGTATTTGTTTGCTTGCTAATTGCGCTAGTGGACTGATCCAATGGGGGCTCAGCTCAGGCACTGCCTGAGAAATCCAACTTCAAAAAGATATATCTATATATATATATATATATATATATATATATATATATATATATATATATATATATATATATATATACATATATATATATAAACTACCACTTGAAGGTGGTGTCCAATAACACAAGATACAAAGTGTTGTCAATAAAAATGCTTTAATGCAAAGTCAAAATCCACAGCAGCAACAAATACAATTTGCGAAAAGCAGCACAGCTACAAGAACAGAATGTTGGATAAGCGCTTTCGTCTGCTACCATAGCAGACTTTATCAAATCTACTGCTGTCTTACACAGGTGTAGTTAAATAATCAGTATAATTAACACCTTAAAAGGGTTTAAAGACATAGTACAATCAACATACAAATGGTAAAAAAGAAAAAGAAAAAAACATGAAATAACTTAGCAGCCCTCTCTATTAAAATTGATTTTAAAGACAAACTGTCATTTAAGCCTGGTGGGTACCAGGCATTTAAATGAAGCTGACATTTAAACTCACTTTTATAAATATTGTTAGCCCAATTGCCACCCCTGGCTTTTTTCATCACCACTTCAAGTATACCAAATTTGTAGCCAGAAAACGACCCACATATAAGGGAATGTCTATAAAGGGCATTGTTCGTGTTGTGAGTGTTAATAGCATACAAGTGTTCATACACCCTCTTCTTTAGGGCTCTTTCCATTTTACCCACATAGTATGCTTTACAACCAGTGCAAACAGACAAATAAACCAATCCTATGGTGTTACAATTACCCCCCACTAACCTAACTTTGTGGACTGGGTCCCCCAAAGTGATCTCTCGTGTGTTCAATACATAGGGGCAATAATTACACCTACCACATGGTTTGGTACTGCTATTGTTCATCCTAGTAACAGGATGTTCTAACAAAGTTTTTAAATTATTACCCACATTAAAAGAAAATGTGGGACCCAAACCCAAGGCTTGAGTGAATTTGTTATTACACTCCAAAATAACCCAGTTCTTACACAAGATGTCCTTAACCTTATTCCCAAATGAACCAAATTGTATGGACATAGAATTCAGAAAATCCTGTGTATCCAACAATTGAAGGTCAGTTGAGGTGGTTTGTTCTACACTCACTTCAATGTTTCCTTGTCCTAACAGGAGTACAAATTTCTTACCCCAACCTTCCAACACCTCACTATTTATCTGTCGCAACATATAATCAGGGTACCCTCTTGCTTTAAACATCTGTGTCAACAATCCCAGTTCCTTTTTCAAGTTATCAAGGGTAGAGCAAATTCTTGCCCCCCCCCCTTATCATTTGTCCCCTAACCAAATTCCTCTTAACATGGTAGGGGTGTTGACTCTGGTAACTCAAAAAGCAGTTAGAATAGGTGGCCTTACGGTACACCCTGGATGAAAACTGCCTTAACTGGAGATCTCGGGTGATGTTAACATCCAAGTAGTCTATAGTATATTCATCAAATGTGTGGGTAAATTTAAAATATGGACATACTTCATTAATATGTTCAATGAATTTATCCACAGTTGACCTGTCACATTTCCAAAGAATAGAAATGTTGTCAAGATATCGACCATAAAAAAGCCACTCTTGTTTGAATCCAGTATTAAAGATGCATTTACTCTCCCACATGGCCATGACAAGGTTTGCATAAATGGAGGCACAACTGGCCCCCATAGCCACACCCTTCACCTGCTTGAAATACTCATCCTCAAATTAAATAAAGTTGTTGTGAGGGATCCATTCCATTAATTCCATAACAAAGTTGATCATTGTATTGCTTAGTTTAGAATATGCTAATAAGGCTTCATGGAACAACTCCAAACCTTCCTCATGGGGGATTGAACTAAATAAATCTACGATGTCACTCATTGAAAATCCACTAGTGTCAAAGAAAAACTGGGGCTTAATCCTAGTTAAAAAGTCCCAAGAGTCCTTGATAACTTGTGTAACTAAACCCAAAAACATCCTTCACCAACCTGTCAACAAAAACACCCAAAGGGTACGTTGAACTGTTCTGGCCAGCCACTATGAGCCTATATGGGGGGTGGTCCACTTTGGGATTCCAAAAGCTGTGGAAAGGAGTGGACAATCATTCTTCAAGAAATTCAAAATGTCCTCATTAATAATACCCTGATATAAACTGTCTTCTAAAAACAGCTGTAATCTCCTGTGTAATATGTGAATTTCATTCAAAGAAGCAGAGGTATATCTCTCTGTGTCACATAAAATGTTCATGATGTCATTAACATAATCCATTCTCTCAACCAATACAACCACACCCCCCTTATCCGGCTTCATAATTTGTATTTCGTCAGATAATCTGAGGCAGTTGAGTAACCCCGTCTCAGTGTTAGTCAAATTAAAAAAATTATTCCTATGTTTCTTATATTCATAGGAGATATCTCTCATACTAATTTTTTCATAGTGGGCCAACGTGGTGTGTAAAGGAGGGTTGTACAAACTATTTTTCTTAAACCTTGAAAAAACACAAAACTGTTCCATTTTATCTTTGAAAAGAAGTTGAAAATTGAGTTTCCTGATATAAAGTTTAAAATCAATAAGTACCTTAGAAATATCAGGTTTTCTAGCTGGAACAAATTTGAACCTCTTCTCAAGTAAAGAGAAATAGCCCTCTGTTATTATCCTGTTTGTATAGTTAAAAATATTGAACCCATTTAAACTAAGTAGTTACCACCAAAACTAGAAATAATACCTTGTGATTGTGTACTTTGATCAAAAAGATCTAGAACCTGTTCTGATTCCTGGTGTTCCAGAAGTTCTTCCTCCCCCCTCTGAGTTTGACCCCTGGGGGTAACATGTTGCCCCCATAAAAAACCTTGCCTGTTCCTGAATTAGCTTTGTGTCATTTTCTCTAAGAACTCACCATTCTGACTTGAAAGTAGAATAATACACTATTTATAATATTTATAATATTTATTTATTCATGTTTGTTTGTTCATATTCATATTTGTTTGCTTGCTAATTGGGACAGTGGACTGATCCAAAGGGGCTCAACTCAGGCACTGCCTGAGAAATACAACTTCAAAAGGATATATATATATATATATATATATATATATATATATATATATATATATATATATATACATACATTCACATTATTATACAATGTTCTTTACAAAAAGTTACA
Organism: Protopterus annectens; assembly: GCF_019279795.1. Taxonomy (NCBI): domain Eukaryota; kingdom Metazoa; phylum Chordata; order Ceratodontiformes; family Protopteridae; genus Protopterus; species Protopterus annectens. The sequence continues at coordinate 370,221,038 of NC_056730.1, read as the reverse complement.
TTTGCAGATGCCAGAAGGAGGCAATATGCCTGTATAGTTTACTCTTAAAATTCATTGACCAAACTCACATAAGGAGATACAGTGATATGTCCTATTTAACAGTTCTGGTAATCATAAGGGGGTATAATGATTTGTTCTACTTAACAGTACTAGAAATGTAATCTTAAAGAAATACAATGATATGTCCTAGTTATAGGTTCATAGATTCATAGGAGGTTACTAGGCTAATGGTCCTAGGGCCCTTACAAATTTAGCCAAGTTCAACCCTTGTTCCATTAAGGGTCTTGAGATATGGTCTATGTTATAATCAGATCTAAAGCAGCACTGACTGCCCGTATAAAAGAGAGACACAGGTGAAACCCCAGGGGTGAATTTGCAGTTTCCCATCCAATTGTCCAAGTTACACTTAAAAAGGGTTAACAAGGGGCTCTGTTTAACCTGTATTGGAAATGTATTCCAGAGGAGGCAACTTCTGGAAGACATATCTGTCTCTCTAGCAAGTACTGTTAATGTCACATGCTAGGTTAAGGTCCCTAGAGTGAGTGAACTGTGTATCATTTCATTTACAAATGTGCAGAATTTATATTAAGGCAGGATTAGCGGTTGCTCTGCATGCAAGACACATGTCGCCTCTGAGTAGTCTATACAATACAGAGTATAGTGACAGCAATTTCAGTCTGTCCATGTATGACATGTGCTGAAGACCCTGAATTTTCTTTGTAAGGAACCTTTGAGGTCTCTCCAGTAACTGTTTAGGTACATACCAAAGGAAGCATTGTACTCTATTATTGGCCTGATGAGGGAAGAGTTCAGGGGGGTTATTACCTCTTTTGCTCTGGAAGCTATGCCCTTGCTTATGAGGTGAATAACATAGAAGGCCTTCCTTATCACCTTGGAGACATGGTGATCAAAAGTAAGGTTGCTGTCAACCTGTATACCCAAATCTCTCACCACTGATTTAGAGCTTGGGGTGTTGTTATTAATATGGTAATTTACAGGGACATCGCCTTTACCAAAGGGGATGATAATGCATGTTTAGGACCATGACTTTGGCACCAATCATTGGTTTGTGTATGTCGTTCTTGTAGAATGTTGACATCATTTGGGGACTCAATGACTGTTCCCAGTTACCAGTCATCAGCAAACTTTGCCAGCCACAGACCTTTTGTTTTTGCCTGTACTTCTGAAAAGTAGATTCCAAACAAACAGGGGCAACAGCACCAATCCCTGTGGAACACCACTGATATCGGGTATGCTGGTGGAGGTGGAGTCCTCTATTTTGACTGTATGTGCTCTGTCGGTGAGACAGTTTGAAATTCACCTGACAGTATATGGGTTGATCTCCAGCTAGGTGAGTTTTTCAATGATGCCTGAGTGGGTGATTGTGTCAAAGGCCTTGGCCAAGTCTAGGTAGGCTGTATGCCCAGATTTCCCTTCATCCAGGGCTTTGGTGACAGTCTGAAAGAAGCCCACAAGGTTAAACAGGTAGGATCATCCTTTAACAAAATCAAACTGGATCGGGTCAAGTGTTTGAATGTCTCCTATATCCTTGTTGATAAGGTCCATGATGATTCTCTCCATGGCCTTGCAGATAAGGCTGGTTAGGCTAATGGGTTTAAAGTTACAAGGGTCAGTGGATGCACTCCCCTTGTGCAATGGGATGATGGTAGCTGTTTTCCATTAAGCAGGGACAAAACCAGTGCTTAAGCGGTGGTTGAAAGGAATACTCAATAGTGTTGCTAACCCCTGTTTTAAACTATTGAGAATGCAGCTTGGGATGTTATCAGATCCCACAGAGGCTGTGTTTTGGCCTTGGAGAGAGTGGTTAAGACCTGGTCTTTAGAGGTAGTAGGTGGAGAATAAGTGGTAGGAATGTTTAGGGGTATATGTGGCGGGGACAGTGGGAGAAGTTTTCACTGAACCTGTCCACTAGCAGGTTGGCTGTTTCCACTGGTTCAGTATATATGGTATCATTCACTACCAGTTCCGTGCAAATCTGTGCTTTTCCTTTAAGGTTTTGGATGTAGCCAAAGAATGCCGTATGGTTATTCTTAGCTAGGGATGCTAATCTAGATTTGTAGTTAGCTTTAGATGACTTTACAAGATGTTGTACTTGCTTGTTCAAGCTGAGAATGGTGTGCTTCCATATCTAAGATTGTTACTTCTTGCTCTTAGATAGCAATTTCTTCCTCTTATTATATATCCTGTTTATGGTGGATGTCCACCAGGTAGGCTTGTTTTTTCTTGAGGATCTTGCTTTGGTCCTATCAGGAACAGATAAGTCAATACAATTGTACTGATATTTATGCAATGCATTGGTGTGTATCCTAGTATGGGTGCCCTTGCCATCAGTGAGGACAGGAGCTTTGAATTTATTAATGCATTCACTTAAGAGACTGTAGTTGGCTTTGAAGCTTTTTAGCCTAATTTCTCCTGAGTTGGGTCTGATGCTATTGTTACTTTTAAATTGACTAATTTATGATCAGACCTCACCAGGGAGGGCTGCACACTTGTAGTGGTGCACCATTTTACCACGTTGGTGAGTGCCAAGTCTAAAATGTCTGAGCCCCTTGTGGGGGTGCCAACTATCTGCTCCAAGGCATTTGAGCTAATGAATTCCAAGAACCTTTGGGTGAGTGTGTTTGTACATGTATAATTTACCCAGTCTATGGATGGGTAGTTAAAGTCACCCATAACCAGGGTGTTTGGTTGTATTTTGAACAACTGAAGTAGATCCAAGTAGGCAGTGTGGCTATCATGGTTCATGGAGGGGGATCTATAGCTGGTGATAACTTGGAGAGGGATCTTTCATATAGTTATTTGCACAAGGAGTAACTCTATGGAGTCATTCTGTTTAACTAATCTGGAAGTGCATTTATCTTTGATGAATATTGACACTCCTTATCCTTTAGTTTTCATGGGTTTATTTTGTGGTCTGAATGTGTGGAAGCCATTATTTCCCAGTATGGCCAATGTACTCTCCATGGCTTTGAACCAGGTCTTTGTGACTGCACAGATGTCCACATCTTCCAAGGTGAGGAATGTTCCAGTGAGTGCAGTTTCAGATTTAGACTTTTACCGTTTAGCAGCATAACCTTAAGATTATTTTTTGAGGATATTTTTACGTCTGGAATTTTGTTTTTGTGACATTGCCTAAAAAAGGCATTATGGGGGAGGCAAGAGCCTTAGCCATTAGCTGAAAGCCCTGAGGTGATAGGTGGAGACCATCTCTGGCAAAGCATCATGGTCTAGCAACTATATCATCCCAGGCTGACAGGCACTGCATCCCCTTAGAATGACATCAGATACTAAGCCAATTGTTGAAGTCAATCATTTTTTGTCTGTATTGTGGCATCATCCTAGGTGAAGGTAGAATGCTGCTAAAGGCTAGGGACATACCTGCCTGGGACGCATAATCAGAGAGCTCAGTCATGTGTCTTTTCATATAGTCCAGTGAGGTACGTCTCAAGTCATTCACATCAACATGGAGTCATAACAGTACCTAGTGCATGTGTGATATGGCGGATCCTGGCACCTGATAGGCAGCTGACCATGACCTTTTCCTTATCCAACCTGGTGAACGGGACATCTGTATGTCTCAAGTGGAGTTACCTACGACTAAAACTTTTGATTTTGTGTTTTGCCTTAGGGGCATATTTGGTGAAACACTGATGCGTGTGTTTGTATGTGTACTGTGATTTGCTGGAAATGTATTAAGTGAAGTGTTTATGTTTGGGAGGTCTTTGATCTTTAGGTAGACTTCTAGTGAGAACCTCTGCATATGTATGTTTAGGTGTAGTACGCATGGATGGTGCAGGAGGTGAACTGTGTGAGCTGACAACCTGCTTAGTATCTGATATACTGATTTGTGAGTGAGAGAGGCTAGATTCCATATTCTTAATATAGATACAGCTCTCAGATCTTGACTTTGTGTAAATTAGGGGAAGTGGGTTGTCAGTGTACATGAGGCAATTGCTACATTCCCTCAGGATGCCCATGTCAATCAGGTTGGCTGGAGAAAAGGTTGGTAATTGTCCATTCATGATGCCAGGTGAAGTACTGCAGTCAGTAACAGGGAGGAGGGACTAGAACAACCAGGTATGGCTAAGGGACAAGAAAAAGTTCTAAACTATGAGGGCCTTAATGGGTAAGACTTGTGGTGGAACTTCAGAGGCTCAGCTGAGTGTCCAACTGGGCAGTGAGGCACAACAGCGAGAAACTTCCAATGGAGCTTAAGCAGTTGACTAAGGAAAAAATTATCTATCTAAGAGTTTGCATCTAAAACCACCAATGATATCCTCCACTGTGTGGTAATGTGAAGATATGATGATGGTGTGCACCACACAAACTTGAGCTAATGTGGGCAACAAGTAACAATGAAATTAAACTGATCTCACACACTCTAACCAATAGTAGCACACTAGACTAGGCCCTGTGTCAATAATCACCACTCAGATATGGTCCTTAGCTACATTCTACTCTCACTAGGGTATAGGGGGAGGCCCTCTTTTGTGAAGGAAAGCTGGATTAGTGGTCAGCAACTGTAAAAACAGACTGGTCCAGCAAATCTGAACCAAGTCTGTGCTAAGCTAAAAGTGCAGAAAACAGCAAAAATACAGTAAAATACAATTAAAAAATAACAGCACACAGTAAAATACAATGGCAATGACAATATAATCATAAAGAAATATGGTGATTTCTCATACTTAATAGTACTGATGACTTATACCATATAGTATATGCATGGACAAACTCTTCCTCACCCTCCCTCAGAGATGAGAAGAGAAGAGAAGAGAAGAGAAGAGAAGAGAAGAGAAGAGAAGAGAAGAGAAGAGAGGCGAAGAGAAGAGAAGAGAAGAGAAGAGAATAAAAGAGAAGAGGAGGCTAAGCCATGTCATTGCTCCTCTCTCACATGACAGTTTCAGCAGGCACCCAAACTTATGCACAGACTTGGAGTCACTGGGTTTGTAATCAGAGCATTATCTCTGTATGCCAACAGAACTGGTTCATTGTTTCTTATTATTAGTTTGAAAGCAGCTAACATGCACATTTGTGGATATATATCAAATAATTATGGGTTGGACTGACAGTTGACAGTAATAATTCTAGTATGGTACATTAAATTATCCCCCTTTCCCTGCTATGTTTTACCTCCAGTCTTTACCATAACTTTCTTCAGTCTTAACTAAGACAACACAGTGTGGCTCTAGTACATTTGCACCCATGAGGACTGGAGTATTAATTGACTTTGTCCTGACTAGCACTCCAAATTATCTCAGATTGTGTCAGTTGGCCTTGGAACTTACTAGGCCTTATGTAAAAAAATTGGAATCTCACTCTTTTAGACATCATAGCTACAAAAAGACCAAGCAGTATTAGACAGTCTGTCATTCTCCTTCATATCATGACTGATCCACCTCCTTTTCTTTTTAATGGCTTGGCAAAAGACTTAAACCATTTCCTGTGATTATTTCAGGCAGAAGTTTCTGTTCTTTGGAAAGTGCAAGTTCTTCTGGGTATCCTAAGGTAAACTAGCTATTACATGGTAACATTCTTTATCTTACTTAAGACAAGATGACAAGTACTCACTGCATCACACAAACTGATTTAAGTGAGCTGGATACTGAGAAGTGAGTATAATTTATCTTCATTACCCACTGAGCTATTCTATCTCCTCCTGAGACTTGAAAAGATATTTGTGTTTTTCTGTTTGGACAATAAGTTTGGAATACAGTTCTGGTTCTTACACAAACTGAGACAGATACTTAGGCTTAGATGCAGCAGGTGGAAGGAATGGCGGACCTCTAGTTTGGTGCAACATTTCACTTGTTTGTCTTCATGTGGAAATATGTCAACAGACAGCTAGAAAGGACAAATAATGTACCTTTGGGATAATCAAGGTAGTCTGCTGTCTAGCCCAGTTTCTTTTTTGAAGGATGTTAACAGGTTTATTGATGGAGACATTGGTATAGTAATATTTTACCTAATATCCCAGGGAGGGTGTTTGCAATATTTTACTTATACTCTTGGTGAGGTAATTACTAACTATCCAGTCTTGTCCATTTACAAAGAAATTTTCTCACCACTGCAAAATCATTCTATTACCTACTATGGCACCTGGAATGTTTTGGATTCTTTCACATTAGCCTTCCATTTGTAAAAGAGTAAAACACTGAGAGGTATATAACATTCTCTTAGACCATACAAATGTTGGTTTCCCTGGCACTGGTTATACATACCTCAGTTTCCCTAGGAAGTATTCTTCTTGATTTGATAACTGCTAATGTACACCTATAACTTATCAAATTGTCAGGAACTGGGAATGTGCATCTAAAGAAAGTTGCATTTTTACCTAAGCATAGGACTTCCAAATCAAGTTGGCTTCTTCATTACTGACCCAGTTAATTACTTCTCAACATGCAAAAATATTGTGAGCAGCTGATCCCAACTTTTGAAAGGCATGTGATTTTTTTCAGGACTGAATATGTCTATTAGTGTATTCTTGAACATGACACCATGACATTTAGCTCTGAGCAGTCAAAATAAACAAACATGCAATAGAGCTGTAACGTGCATGCCTTTTATGTTTTTTTGAAGGCTTATGACATAGTTAATGACCCTGCCCTTCTGAGTAATGTGTATTTCTGGGTTAGGCAGCTGAACCCTGAAATTTGTTTGCCGATTTCCTTCTTACAGGACACGTTGGTATTTTTTTTTCTTTTTTTTCAAGGAAGGCTATACTCACATCTACTACAGGATCATTGCCTTCTGCTGTTTTCATTTCTTTGCTTCTCAGACTACAAATTGTGTTGCATGCTGATGATTTGGTTTCATAAGATATTAACAAATCAGCTACTGGTATAAATAAAAAGGCAACAAATAAATGTTTCTAGACTAAATGGTTGGTGTTTAGCTAAAAAAAATGAACAAAACAAACCTCCAAATAAATCTTACCCAAATCCACAATCAACATACATTGCAGATCAGATACGGAGAAATCTGTAGTCCCCAATGAACACTACCGTGAAGAGGGCAGAGTAATCCAGATTACTTGGGTTTTCATTCACTGTCATTTTAAATGTTAAGAATGTATTCAAAACTCAGAGATCTAATTAACATCCAGCTTGTACTCTGGACAAGAATCTCTCTTATGCTCATCTCTAAAGCAAGAGAAGCAACTGAGAATGGAATTTTTCCCCCTCAAATTTATATAACCTCCATCTCCTTTATCTATTGTCTGGTGGTAATGATGGCTTTCTGTGAGTTTTTCAAAAACTGGATTTCTAGGATTGTAACACTAACACCCTTGAGGAAGCACTCCTGCCTATAAGAGGTCATCTGGCCATCAGTTAAAGAAAAAGTCACTATTGCTATATTACTGCTGATGTTTGAGCTTCTTTATCTGGTTACTATTCTGCTCTGCTGCCTTTCCAACCTCCAAGAAAATACTAAGTGGTTTACATGCACTGCACAGTAAAGTCTCAGTTAACAGGAACTCAAGCAACTGGCACTGTCAAGCACCTTGCAAAAAATATTGAAGAACCGCAGTACAATTTTCATGTGTTACGCTTTCTGTCCTGCCCCCCCCCCCGAAACATACCTTACATTTTTAGAGTTTTAAAAAGGAAGATATGAATAAATTCCCTCTCTCCTCAACCTAAGAACAAGTCAAAATAAACATCTAGTACAGGGTACAGTATTAGTCAGGCCTATTTTTAATAGTTACTCTCAAGCAACCAGAAACTACAGTTATCTGGCATCTACCAATCCCTATGGATGTTGGTTAACTGAGACTTTACTGTATTTCTTGAAAGGTTAGATTGCAGTACCCTAAGACCTACCTGAATCTTGGTGATGCAGCCTTTTTCTCTCCATGTGACCTAGGACCTGGGTCAGGCTTTACTTGAGTGCAGGAGTGTCAGTTTATCAGAGATTTACAGAAACAAATAAAAGCTGTTCTTGTTTAAGATCAAGAGGTTAAAATCCAAATGCATCAGATGAAATGTTAATTAAACTATTTATGACTAGTTATGTATGACTTTTCTTTGACTTGTGTCACTTATTTTGAGACCATATCTGTTTCTTCTTAGGGTAGTACACATTTATGCTGATCTCTGCTCCCCCCCCCCTCACCTTTGACACCCTGTCATTCTTTCCCCTTCCCCTTCTTCTGACAATTCTAAATTTGCACAGGCTTTCTTTTAGCTGATCATATGTACTTTGCTTTCAATGTTACATGTTATATCTAACTGTTCTGTAACATGGTCTTCTGGGCATCCAGTTAGGGTGTAGTAGTTATTACATGATGACATTCTTTATCTAACTTAAATCAGGATAACCAATGCTCCCTGTATCACCATCAGTGATTTAAGTGATTGCTGATTCTGTCCTGCTTGGTTTCTGAATATATATGTATATAAATAAATAAATAATAATAATAATTAAAAAAAAAAAATATATATATATATATATATATATATATATATATATATATATATATATATATATATATATATATATTTATGCTGCTATTTGTGTGTTCCTGCTGTTACCCTATTGTCAACTAGGAGTTTTGTCCAGGTATTATGGTTCTGATTTTATCTGATTTTTATCCTTCTTTTACTCCCACTGTTTCAATTGCTTGCATGTTTTGGTTTCTTCTTTGAGATAAAGACCTGACTGAAACTAGCCATATAGATGAGTCCAGTAACCAGTTTAACAAATAAACCAGAAATGAACAAAAATGATGAATTGTTTTAAGCAGACTTCTGCAGCATGAGAGATATAACCTGTATAAATGCTTCATTCTTCCATATTCAGTTAGACCAGTGGGAATCAGGCAGGAAGCATGCTAGAGAGGACAGACATTAGTCACAAGATCATACCCATGCTCTGCTTTTAAGAATGCACATATATACCTGGGGCAATTCTCCTGCTCATGTGTTTTTGGGATATTGAAGGAAACCAGAAGCCTGAATGAAAGCCTACGCTGATAACAGAGAGGACATTCAAACTATGTGCAGTTAGCACCCCACAGAAACAATACGACCCATGGAGCCAAGTGCTGTTAGGCAGCAATACGATGTAGAAGATAAATGGCATGATAAACACTTTACTCTATGAATAAGAAGAAGAAAAGGGAGAAGAGGAAATCATGTATAGAATATAATATTAAACTTTACTCAGTCCATTGATTTTATAGAACTTCTTCTAAGCAGACTCAATATTCTTGGAAAGGAAGATATAACTTTTCATTTGGTTGAAGACAGGATCAATACCCCATTAATATCAAAACTTGCCCATTCCATTTTGCCACAATTTTTTTCTACGTCTAAGAAATCATGCTGGCAACAATGACAGAGGAATATCCAATTACTACAGTCAGCTATTGCGTGAATCTTTCAACTATATTATCTGAGTTGCTGTCCTCTAGGTAAACTAAATATTCTTATGTGCTCTTAATAACAGAAAAAATAATAACATGCAAGACATAAACACTGACATACACAGACATAGGTTCATGGGTTCATAGGTGACTAGTAGGCTAATAGCACTAAAGAGCCTTTTTTAAACCTAGCCTTCCTTCCCAAATGTATTGGCCATGTTATGATACCACTAGTTTTATAGGGGGTATAATGTTAGCAAGTGTGGTTAGTGACATAGTTGGCAGACTAGAGCAAATTTAATTGATCCAAGTTGTGCCTGAATAGGTTCAGGAAGATACTCCACTTTATGTGGATGGAAAGCCTGCTTCAGAGAAGGGGTGGTATCTGAGACAAAAACCTGTTCCTCAGACATGTCTTATTTATGGTGCAAATGAGTTTTAGTTCCCTAGATTGTGTGTTTCTGATACTGTTTGTTTTATGAATGTGCAACAGGTTTACAAGAGCTAGATCAGAGGGTGCTTTGTACCAGACATAGATCTCTCCTCTGCAGTCTGTAGGAGATGATGTCTAAATATAAGGTCTTGAGGTGGTTTTTGTAGCACATGTTGTCTCCACCATATATTCTTTTTGTGAGGAATCTGTATGGAAGCTCTAGTTGTTAGACATGCCTAGTCAGGTATGTACTGAAGGGGGAATTGTACTAATTGATTAGTCTAATGAGGTCAGAGTACAATGGAACAATGATATCCTTTGACCTAGATGCCATAGCCTTGCTTATAAGTTGCACAATGTCAAATGATTTTCTTTCTACAGTAAGCACCTGATGATCAAAGGTCAGGTCACTGCCTACATGTGTTCTCAAGTCCCTGATCACAGGATCAAATCATAATTTACCAGGGTGTCCATCTTTCCAAAAGATACGATTATGCATTTTTTGCCATTGGGTTTTAGACCATGACTGTGGCACCAATTATTAGCCTATGTGAGGCCTTTTAGGAGGATGTTTGTGTCTTTTGGGGATACTATGATTGCTCCTAGTTTGCAATCATAAGTAAACTTTGTAAGCCAGAGCCCTTACCAAGGTTTGACTTCAAAGAAGTAAGGGGAAACTCATCATTGAGCCCTGGTTTATTGTGCTAGTGACAGGCCTTTTTGTGGAGGTAGACTCTACTATCCTGACTTCTTGAGTCCTATCTATGAGCCAGCTGGCTATCTAGTTGATGACATAGGTTTTACAACTAATTTTATAAACTTGTCTGCATTGCCCGAATGGGGTGTTGTGTTAAATGCTTTGGCCAGGTTGAGGTAACTTCTATCTTCAAATGGTGTTCCAGGTTTAAAAGAATCTAAACTTGCTCTAAGTTTGGAAAGTAAGGCTTATATAGACAAATTCAAGTATACACATTTATTTATTTTTATTTATTTGTAGTTTAACCAGGAAAGTCCATTGGGCCATAGTGAGCCCTTTTTCAGTGGAGGCCCAGGGAGAAAAGCTCTAAGTATATACAAAATATATTGGCAGTTAATACAATTATGGGGAGAAAAAGTCACATATGTGGAAAGGTAGGAGTATAAAACAATATGGAGAGGTCTGCAGCTACAGAATAAACAAAGATCTTAGTTTTGTGGTTTCTTTCAACATAACGGGAAGTTATCGGTGTTGGACTGATGTAGACACTTGCTCGGCCTTTTATCATCATAACAATTGTCGCATGTGATGAAAAGCACTGCTTAAATTTGAGTGAAGTCATGCCTGTCTTTCAATGTTTGAACCTTATATGTTGTTGTTATTATTATTATTATTATTATTATTATTATTAGTAGTAGTAGTAGTAGTAGTAGTAGTATTTTCTGTTCTGGAGAGCTCATCTGAGCAAAAGACTGCACAGTAATAAGTCAGAGGATATATTGTTATATGAGTATTGATATTCCATAGTCATTCCTTTCAACATAAATACACTTCTTTTAAACTTGTTCTGACGTTTCTTAAAGTGCCTTTACATCCTTGCAGGTTTTCTGTCTGACCCTGTAAATTTCCACCAATGGAAAAAAAGTATTGCTGATGAATAAGAATATTAATTAGAATGATATCCAAGACAAAAAATATTCTCTATCTTTCTTACATGATATAGTGTTCTTGGAATGTATTATTAAGCCCATAAGACTTAAATACAAAGCAGGATTTCAGCTTTTAACTGCTTGCTTGCTCCTAATCTAGCCAGCTGCTACTCTTTAATGTGAAAGCAGATACAGGAATGAAAACTACCCTTTCTGTAATAGTCTTATCAAAGTACTTATTCTCAGAGATTGCACCTGTATAATTTATTTCCATTTCTCCAATGGACCACTACTGACCACTGTCTCCTTGTCCATTTTTCTACTGACCAATGTTTACACTAGATTACTAAATTAAAGAAACAGCAGTAAAATAGATTCCATCATCTGTATGGCACCTATTTAATGCAGGAATGGTTTATCCTTATAAATGTCTCTCATGTAACATGATTCCAAGATGGCCGCCGACTAGTCTAGTCCTTACTCTCTGAGCTCCTCACAGCTATTTAACTTTTGGTTTTTTTACAACTTTACATCAACCTTTTTCCTCAAATTTTTATACTAAAAGATTTTATAAATCTTTTTCTACGCATTTGGATTATTTTTTCTTCTGGAATTATTATCCTGGGATTTATTTTACCTCAGAACATTCTTGGTCTCTCTGCTGCTGGGACTCCTACTGCTCCAGTCTGTTCCTGGTTCCTGGTATCCTGTTAACTGCATTCCATTTCTGGGCATGGCTACAAAATCTGACTCCATGGAGACTCAGCCTAGAAAGGCCAAATATACTTCAATGCTCTCTCCTGAAAAGATTCAGGTTCAAAAGACTGAAATCATCTAGACAACCTACAGAAACTTTTAATGTAAGTAATAAAGATTTAAATGGCTCAAATTTCCTTTTAGAAGAACTAAAAATAGCATTAAAACCAATCCAAAGTGCTATACAAAACTTTTCAGAACAGTTTGCAGACTTTAGTAAATCTTTAAAGCAAATAAACGATAGTATTGTTACTATTGAAAATAAAATCTTAGCTTTGGAGGTTAAAACAGACTTATTGGAAAGTGACTTTAAATCTAGAGATAAAACTATTTCAGATTTACAAGCTAAAATATTGGATCTGGAAGCCAGGAGTTCAAGAAATAACATCATTATTCGTGGTTTACCTGAATCTTATGACAATAAAAACTTGTTATCTGTGACTAAAAATATCTTTGAAACACTGTTAAATTGTGAAGCTTCTTCAAAATCTATAATTGTAGAGAGAGCACACAGAGCACTGCGTACAAAGCAAGATTCTTCCACACCAAGGTTAATTTATACTAAGTTACTAAACTTTCAAGACACTTTCCAGATCCTAGAAACTGCTAAAACAAAGAAACAATTCATATGGAAGTCTCACAAACTATCATTTTCCCAAGATCTTCCTGCACAGATCAAATTAAATAGACAAAACTAGCCCCTATTGTGCTGACTTGATAAAAGAGGGATTAGATTTCGAATGGCATATCCTAATACCTTGTCTTTCACAGCTAATGACAAAAGATTTGTATGTTCAGATCCTAAAGATGCAAAAGACATTTTTCTTAAAACATTTAGAAAGCTTCCTGACACTGTATCTTAATATTCTACTGTTAAAGAACTACAATAAGGTTTGATCTTTTCTTTTCTTTAATCTGACAGTATTTGTGTTACATGATTTGTAATTCTGGTGTGACATAATTATATTACCTTAAGTACTTGTCATGTAATTTACACATGATGGATTTGGTGTGACAGTGTACAATGACAGGATATATGCTTGTTAGATTTGTGTGGATTAATAGAAGCATTTAAATTCCTGTATTTACTTTTTTCTCTTTCTCTCACATATGCTTGCTGTGTAAATAGATAATATGTTAATTTTACTACAAGCTTTGGAGTTACAGCCTTCTGTGTAAGCTAAATGATTTTTGGAGGGAAAAACATTCCATCTCAACATTCTAGCAAGAAAATCTTCCCCTCAGAGTTCCAGCTGATGCTCTGCATGAACATGCGCACACTACAGTCTCTCTGAGATGGATGGTGATGTCATCATTTGTGAGGAAAGAAGGACAGTTTCAAATACACAAGTCTGCTTGTTTTCAACAAGTATTCAATAGCACTAACTTTTTAATAGATCTGGCTATTATTTAAAGTGTTTTCTCTTCATAAATGAAGGTTGCTTTTAAATTTAAACAGATTCATGTCACATAATATATTCAGTGACTTTTAGTGTGTCTGCATGACTTCAAAGCAAGCTGCTACTTTCATAAAGCAGAGTGAAAATGTTTCTGGAAACAAATGAACAGGTTAGTTTTATATATTAAAATTCTAAAGGATGTGTAAAGAAATGAACATATTTTCCTATTCAGAATATTTTTTCATACAATATTTTATATTATACTGAAGTGTTTAATTTGACAAATGTTACAAGGTATACCTGTTCATATGAAAGTTTCATGTTCTTTCTATTCTCTGCTCTCTCTTCTCAGAGGCTGGATGTGATATTTATGATTAGTAGTTTATGTTTAAGAAAGCCTTTACTTATTTGAAAGGTTTGAAATAACTATCTTTAATATGATTAGCTGAATCTACCTGTATATATTTAAGCCCTTAGATTTACTGCATTTAGCTTGCTTGTTTCTGTTTTAATTAGATGTTCAAAATGTTTACTTTAAAAGCCTTGTCTTTTCATGCTGTTTTGCTATGTTACATCTATAGCTTAGAAGAATAGTATGGCTACATAACCTAACAGAGTCATTAGTAAAATACTCAAAAAGTAGATTTAAAATTATATGTATGCACATTGTTGTACATTCAGTCCAATATATATGATGCTGTTTAAGTTACTATTTAATAATATAATTATACTTTATTCATGTATATTAGCTAGTGTTAAAACCTTACAGCTTATAATATTTCATTTTGAATAGTTCCTGTACTATTATTATCTAGTTAATAGATGCATCTCCAGACTGAATTGTTTTTCATTTTGAGATATGGTTGCTTGGTAGTTTTTTGCTTTATTTGAACTATAACTAAATACTCATTCTACAGGTATTAGTGCTTTTATCATACTAATGGTCATGTTGATTAATGAAATTATCACTAAAGTACTAAAGAAAGTTCAGTAGATAGTGCATGACTATTATCTTTAGTTCAGTAATGCTATGCTTATTTACTTATATTATAATGTTACCAGTTGGTTTTGTTATACTTATATATGTTATCTTACATATCTTTCAGTTTTAATTGTATTACTTCTTATGATAGAGTGTTCTAGTTAAGCAGAGTGTGATTTATTTATTATTTACTTGTTTCTCTTTCTCTTGAAATACTGGAGGAAATACATTTAATCACTATAAATTTCAATTTAAGGATAGGAGCTTTAGATTAGTATTAGAAGTAGGGATTAAGCATGTTGGACGGCTTGAAATTAGTTAATTTTGTATATATTTTTAGTAGTATTACTCGGACTTTATGTTATGTTAGGCTTCCTTTGAGTAATTTGTATTCTAACTTGAGGTTATTATTATCTATAATTACAATGTTTTTTCATGTTCTTCTGCTCTTCCTTTATCACAGGGGATTGGTGGGTAGGCACTAGGGTTAGGATAAAGGTTATTATTATACATTTCATGGTTCTTAAAAACTTTTTCTTTTTTTTTCAACAAATGTTATTTGATGACTTGCTTGAATACTTAAAGACTGTTTTTCTTTTATTTTTTTCTTCTTCTTTTAATGTTGTGTTGGATTTGCACCTTGAGTTCACTTTTATAGCATCAATAATGATTATACTTGTAGAATATGCCTGTTGACATAATTTTAGATTCTTGGAATGTTAGAGGCATTCAAGATAAAGCGAAAAAGTCACTATTATTTCATATGATCTTTAAATCACAGGCTAACATTTGTTTTATTCAAGAGACCCATATTTCACGTATTGATTGGAATAAAGAGTTAAAAAATGGATCAAAAAGATTATAGCTTCAGGTGACTCATCTAACTCCAGAGGTGTAGCTATAATCATTAAACAAAAATTCATTGAGAATATTATTGATGAGAAATTTGATGATGAGGGGAGGTGGTGCTTATTTACTGCTTCTATTGCTGGTTTGGACAAACCCTTATTAATTTTAAATCTATATGGCCCATGTAATTCACAACATTTGTTCATTTTAAAAATTTACAATATTCTTGCATCCTATAAGGATCATCATATTATAGTGGGTGGTGACTGGAATGCAGTTATAAACCCTGTAATTGATTGTTCGCTCCACTGTCACCTATAATCTTCAATCTACTCTGGCTATAAATGATTTGATGACAGAATATAATTTAATAGATCCCCTCCACACTGTTAAAAATATAAACAAGAATGATATATATACTTATTATTCTAAGTGCTATCATCCGTGGTCCAGATTAGACTTCTTTCTAATTTCAGATTATATTTCAAAATATATTGTGGACTTTACTACAGAACCCAGATTCTTTTCGGATCACTCAAGAATCTCACTAAAATTGAACATAAAACCCAATATCAAAAATAAAACTATGTTTAATAAGTGGACCTTAAATAATAACGTATTGTCAAATGAAGATATTTGCAAACAAGCTTCAGAAATCCTAAATGAAGTGGTGAATAGTCTTGAATCATCAGACATTCCTTATGACATACAATGGGCTGCATGTAAAGCAAGATTAAGAGGTTTATTTATTAGTAAAGCTGCTTTTTTCAGAAAACAATACTTTAAGAAAGAGGAATTCTTAAAATCAAGAATTTCTTCATTGGAAAATCATCTTAGTCTGAACTATGATGCTACTTTAGAAAAACAAATTTTTGATTGTCAGAAAGATTTAATTCTGCTTCACCAAAATAACCTCTCCTTAGCTGAACAAAAGCTACTTGCTTCATATTCAGAGTGGGCCCAGGTTCCATCTAAATTGTTAGCGAGAATTATTAAAGTTAACTTCAGAAATCCAAATATTACATCTTTATCTTATAATAACAGATTATATAATACTGATGAAGAGATTATTCAACTTTTCACCTCTCTTTACACTGAGTTATATTCAGGTTCTTCTAATTCTGTTAAAGATAATCACTCAAAACTCTTTTTAGACTCTTTGCAGTTCCCTAAACTTAATGATAATCAGCAAAAACTACTTTCTACCACTATATCGGTACAAGAAATCTCGGATTCAATAGATAATCTTAAATTGGGTAAATCTCCGGGACCTGATGGTTTTACTCCAGAATTTTTCAAAACTTTCAAATTGGTAGTTCTTCCCTTTCTATTTAATGTTTACAATCATATAAGAGTTAATGATATCTCAGATATTCATTGGAACACATCCAAAACCATTCTAATTCTAAAAAATAATAAAGATAAATCTGACCCAGTAAATTATAGACCCATTTCTTTAATTAATGTGGATATTAAGATTCTGTCATCTATTCTGGCTAACAGATTGAAACGGATTTTACCCTCAATTATCTCTTCAGATCAATCAGGTTTTATGTCTCAGAGACATGCTTGGGATAATACTCTATCTTTAGAGACTATACTTCATCTCATTAAGAAAAATCCAAACCCTATATATGCTTTGATTATAGATGCATCAAATGCCTTTGACAGAGTATGTTGGAACTTTCTATTTCAAACTATACTATGTTTTAATATTCCCTTATTCTTTATAATTTTTTTAAAATTTTATACAAGAATATGTTTACTAGACTATACATTAATGGTCAATTTTCTGCTCCGATAAAGATCACTAAAGGAACAAGACAGGGTTGTCCATTGTCCCCTTTTCTTTTCAACATTTACTTAGAACCTTTGCTATTGTTTATTACTCAAAATACTTTTCATAACATCCCTAGAATTCTTAATACTAATATTCATTTCTCTGCTTTTGCGGATGATTTAGTAATCTACTTTCAAACTCCATTATCTGATTACAGAAAAATAATGAATTCTATTGATTATTTTTCTTTGGTTTCCAACTATCTTTTAAATTCTACAAAAACTCTTATTTTTCCCTTAAATCATTTAGCACACAAATCTTTTTTTGTTTCCAGACGGTCATTTTCAGTTTACTTATAATATAAAATATTTAGGAATCAATTTAGAACACAATAATAAATCTTCCTTTCAAAATAATATTAATAAATTATGGAACTCTATATTGTCTGATATGGACAGATGGAAGCATCTAAACCTTTCATTTCTTTCAAGGGTGGCCATTATTAAAATGAATATTCTGCCTAAATTTCTTTACCAATTCTCATCATCTGATCAGATAATTTCAAAAATTTTTTGAGTCTGTAAATAAAGCTTTGGCAAAATTCATATGGTTCCCTAAATCTGTTAGAATTTCCTATTCTAGATTGGCATTTTCGAAGGACAAGGGAGGTTTGGGTTTACCTAATCTTTATCTCTATTATTTGATTGTCTCATCCAATAAACTTCTTACCATCTCTAAATTCAATAACACTTCTTATCCAAATCACTCTTTATGGATAAAATTATGGTATAATTATGTCATTTCTAATAATTAAAATCCTGAAGCTATTCCCTTTATCTCTCTGGATAGTTTATTTATTAAAAATATATCTACAGTATTTAAACAAAAGATTAGAGATTTCCAAACCTTACTCAAAATGTGTAAACTAGAAAAGATCTCGCACCATGTTCAGCCAATTCATCTAAACCCAAATATATTATTGGACAATAAACTTTGAACTTAACAAACTATCCTTTAATTAAAAATCTAAAAGTAGGAGATGTTTTGAAATATCTTGACTTGCCTTTATCTGACTGGCGTAAGTTATTGAAAGTAAACTGGAATTACTCACCAATTCTTATACAACTAAGAGCAATAATTAAAAACAAATTTGTATCTCTGGTCCCCATAGACTCACAATTGAAAAACCTTAACACGATTATCAAAATACTTTCATCATCTGATAAAATGCTCTCAAACTCATATAAATTAATTAATTCTTTAATGCTGGACCACAACTGTCTTTTATCTAATGTTTGGTTGAATTATAATTCCCAATTGTCAGAATCTCAGAAAGTCCTGGCTATTAGACACACTAAGGAATTTATCCCTTTTAAAAATTAGCATACACACAATTAATGATTAATAATGATGCCTACTTTACCCCAATCAAATTAAACAAATTTAACCCAAATAAGTCCCCTTCGTGTTCATGCTGTTCTCATCCCCAAGCAGACCTCCTTCATATTCTATGGTATTGTCATTTTTCTCACAGATTGTGGACATCTTTGAAAGTCAGACTGCAGAAAATGGGATATCAAAATCCACGTTGACGTGGGAATTTGCTATTCTACATATTCCATTGATTCATCTTTCAAAAGTTGATATTCATGTTATCATTTTTATTTGCTCATTACTAAAACTTTATATAATACAAAATTGGATTGATCGTTCTAAATTAAAATGGGTTACTTTCCAGAAAATGGCTTTTAAATTTATTGATGCTCAAAGATACTTAGGTGGAAGTCCAAAAAAAAGCTATTAGAAAGGTTGTGTTAGAAAAGGTTCTAAACATATTAAATAGTTAATGTTAATTTTTTTTTTTTTCTCTCAGGTTGCCTAACTTGTATATAGTGTACATATGGTATATGTTTTATTTCTAAATAACTTATCAAAATCTCATGAAGGTTGTTATCACTAGATGAATTGTTATATGTTCATTTATGCCTTCTTGTTATGTATAATCTTTTAATTGTCTTGCTATTCATATAATTAATAAAAAAATTTTTGAGAAAAAAAAATGTCTCTCATGTAATATATTTCCCCATTTTTAGTAGTTTGTGTTAACTTTTTGCATTCTGTAGAATTTGTTGGATACTTTTTTCTATCCACAGCACTATAGTCTCAGAACTGGTTATTTTCAGCATAGTTTACCTTCCTGTTCACCCAGAAGATGTCATTCAATGTATTATTTTTGCAGTTCATTAAATATGCAGCCAAGGCAAATACAAATAATATAATTTCTAAACATTGTTTACAGCAGGTATAATTTATGGGGCATTGCCTGCTTCTCATATTTATAAGTATATGAAATATTCTCATAATTAGTGATGTTTCCAAAACTGAACAATTTACAACAATCTTGTGGTGTTGACGGGTTTACTTCTACCAGTTCTTTGACCTATTTTTATGGAGAGCTAAGGTAGCATTTATACTGATTAGGGGGAATATGGCTATGGCTCCAGGAGAAATTCCCTTATTCTTTGCATTCTAATTTGAGGAATACACCATGACTGAAGAAATGCCAGTGGAAAAGGAGGTGGAAGTTAGACAGCCAAAGTTTGAAGATAAAGAAGGAGCAATAATTGCTGAAGTTAACAGTCAATTCTTATCAGTAAAAGTTTAAAAATGATGGCTGAGGATGATGTGTAAAATGATCATAGTTGGAGGTGGAGTGAGAGGTCTGAAGTGAATGAAGAAATGCTTAAGATTAAAGAATACAGTGTTCATTTTTGTCTTATTCCTTATTATGGTGGTACTGAAAGAGAGTAGATGGAGGCTAAAGTTGCCAATGCAATATCACAGGAGAGTCGCATAGAACACAAAAGCAAATGTCTTGTATGAGTCAGTACCAGGAAGTGAATGCAGGAGAGGGAGAATACACATGATTATGGCTGGCCAATTATAGAGCCTGGCAGATTGCAGCATTACATTGCACAAAGGGCTTGGTGAGAATATTAGATAAAAATGGGCAGTAAATCAAAAGATGGTTTTGGGCTCTGTCGTGAGCTCATTCAGATTTTCAGCTGTGCAAATTAAGTTATTTACAGATTTGACATCAGAGCCTTTTCTATATTTGACTTTTATGACTGTTGATATTGGAACAATATTTATAGATGCATTCAATAAAAAGGTTTTCAAAACTGTGAAACATTTATAATATATCAAATATAACTATAAATAGACAAGAAGTATTATTTTTACAGTTCAGGACAGATGTTTTGACTGTTATGACAGAAAATAAATGTTGAATTCGAGACCTTTTGATTTGGGGATGAGAAGTATTAGCATATAAGGTAAAAGTAGAAAATAAAGATATATTGCATTTAGAAAATATTGTAAACATTTTTGGGTATAGAAGGGCTTTGAGGCACTCAGTATAACCCACAGTTTTTTTATCATTGTTGTCGGTATGGACACTTGATTCATCCTGATAGAGATGATGAGTTAATTAGCATGGAAGAATAAGAGAACAGCATAAATAGTTACCAAGAATGGATTAGTGATGACATGACATTAACTGAATAAGCAGAACAAGCAGTGAATAGTAATACTGAAGTGTAGGAGGGATTTACTGTTCTTGTAAATATCAAGTATAGTGTGTTATCAGGGAAAGCTTAATTTGTGGAAGAAAGAACTAGTAAAAATAAGCAAAAAGGAGCTATTGGAAATATGTAAGTATCAGGAAAAGAAATGAGTATTTGAAAAATACTAAGGAAAAGAAAATTAAAAGGGATGACTTTCAAATGTTTTGTCTGTACACAAATAGCATAATATCTCTAATAAGAATGGCACATTTGGTAGAAGGAGGAAGTAGACCACATTTCAGTAATAAAAAGTCAACCTAAAATTTGGTGAAAATGAGAACTGGACAGTTCAGGTAAAGAATTGGCAAGTAAAAAAGTTCTTTGAAAATTCCGGATGCAACAGTTATATGTCAGGGAAGATGTTTAAAAGTTCATGTTTCTCAAAAGGGAAGGATTTTAAAATTGTGTGCATTTATACCTATACCACATCTGGACTAAAGAAAGAATTGCTAGTAAAGTTGAAGCCTTATATGTCAGTGAGTATGGGTATTATCTTGATGGAGGACATTAACATAAATGTGAGGAACAGAATGAGAAATTAATAGTTGATTTTAATAGATTAGTGGTTTAAAATTACTAAACAAGGAAAAAGCAATGGGAATAGATCATTATATGGTATTTTCCAAAGGTTTAAATGAAACTAGTAGCTACAGACAGGAAACAATATTTTCTGACAGTATCACAATATTGAGCAATTTCTGAGTAGATAAGAATGTAGTCATGGTGGGGAAGGGAATAAAATGACTAAATGGGATGTTATGCAGGAGGTAGAGCTATTTATGGGGGGAGCATGTACTGTGCCAGCATTATAAATCTTAGAGTGAGTGGTAAATTGTTGAAAGGGAAAATGTAAGTGTTTGTATATCTTGTATGGCAGGAGGTTATATAAAGAAGAGAAAGCGGAGTATAGATATTTCATACATTTGCAATAATACACAAGGCAGGGATATATACAGAAGTGTATTAAAATTCAGAAAGAAATTTTTAGTAGAAATTTTTATGGTGGCAGAGATGAAATGCAGGGTAGGAGTAACAAGTCCAGTGGCAAGTATGAAGATAAAAATGGAGGTATAGAAGTACAGGAAAAGATTGGGATTCACTAATCTTCCATGCAGGACTACTCTAGTCCTGCACAGAAGCGCCAGTTTGAAAGGAGGACAGCAGCACGTCATGCCTATTAAGGAAGGCACGCTGCCTGAACACCTAATGCTACACAGGGCTTGGACGAGTGCAGAGGGCATGGCTGAGAGCAGAGCTCCCAGAATAAACACACCCCTGCAAAGTAGAACAGAAGAATGCATACATAAAAGAGCGAGACCACACGTAAGTGTCGGAATATCCCCATCAGCAATCCCCATGTGTTCAACAGCAACAGTACACTGAAAAAAGAAACACAAATAAACCCTTGTAGTAATGTTTTAAAACCTGCGAAAAACACTGAAAAATGTATAAACGACAAAACCTGCAAAAAGTGAAACACGGACTAGTTCAGCACAGCACGGACTGTTTAATGAATGTAAGCGCTTTCAGCTAAGATATTCCTCAGCCTTCTTCAGACAAAAACAATTTACAAATCACAGCAGTACTTTATATAAAAAAATATGTGCTAATTAAAACAATTAAAATACAAATTCATTAACCACTTAACTAACTGAAAGCTTGTATCTTAAAGGGCTAATACCTATTAATACAGGCAAACATTTGCTTTACCACTCATTGCACGTTGTAAAACAAAACATATCAAAATTACTTGTGTTTTTGTATTTTCTAAATAAACAATAGACTATAAACAAATAAATTGCACATTTATGAAGTTTTTAAAACTTGTCAACTTATTTGTTTATAGTCTATTGTTTATTTAGAAAATAGAAAACACAAGTAATTTTGATATGTTTTGTTTTACAACGTGCAATGATTGGTGAAGTAAATGTTTGCCTGTATTAATAGGTATTAGCCCTTTAAGATACAAGCTTTCAGTTAGTTAAGTGGTTAATGAATTTGTATTTTAATTGTTTTAATTAGCACATTTTTTTTTATATAAAGCACTGCTGTGATTTGTAAATTGTTTTTGTCTGAAGAAGGCTGAGGAATATCTTAGCCGAAAGCGCTTACATTCATTAAACAGTCCGTGCTGTGCTGAACTAGTCCGTGTTTCACTTTTTGGAGGTTTTAATGTTTTAAAACTCTGAGCACAGCTAACCGTAGGTGCACTGGTCTGCCCATCGCGTAGCTATGGGTAAGGCAGCATGAAAGGCTGAAGAGGATAACAAGGAAGGTACAGCAAATGAAGCAGCACAGCAATAGTGTAGTGGTCAGAGCATTCGCCTAACGAGGAGGCATTCCCGGCTCGAGTCCCACTGCAGCGCATACCATTTTCCAAGTGTAATCTGTATACGAACAATTATGTACATTTTATTGCTGTAGAACCTACCAAATAACAATAAATGTGAACTGGAGTACTGCATGAAATGCACATGTGAACAGTCAGTACCAGAATGAATAAGTCAGCAATAAGCAGGTGTAAGCACAGATAAGTAGAAGTGAGCAAATGTAAGCAATAATAAGCGTGTGCAAGTGCGTATGGGTGGGGTGAAGCACTGCCGACACAGATCAAGCAAAGGAAACACAAATTGCGTGTAACACACTGTGACTGGAAGTCAGCAGTGCTAACCTCAAGCAAGAAATGTGTAACACGTAGCATGACCTCCCGCTCCCCCAGCCGGACAGAGGAAACATACAAACAAACCCACAAACAATGTAAACAGTCCACTGCTTCCCAGACCACAGGCAGTATAAAACCAGGAGGGGAAGCAGTGGACCCATGAAATCTAATCTTGGAACAGAGACAGGAGCATCCCTTGTGGGACACGCCAAAAATTGTCATATTATGGGAGGAAGCCCATGTGATAACCTATCAAGGTGGGGTGTGTACATACACAGAATACAAGGGTGGGAAAGCCTGATGACCCATGGGTCGAGACAACATACGGGATGGGTCCCGTGAAGTGGAGAGTGGGCAGTGTGTAGCGGTATGTTTAGACCTGACCAGCACCCAGAGTAAGAATGAGTGGTGTAGAGGAGGTGCGGGTGGGGGAACTATGGGTAGCTAATTATGGGTCTAGGCATGCAGGTGTTTGCTGGAGTGGGTCCATACGGACAGCCCCAGGGATGTAAGCAATAGTGTTCATTGGGCAGAGGCGCTGCCCAATGGGCAGCCACACCCACTACGAGTCCCACTGCAGCAAAGTCTATTTTACATGGCAGAGAATGGAATAATCAGATGTAGATGTATATTTGTCGAGGTATATGTGTGTATATCTACCCATAGCTACATGGAGATATACCTCTCCCTCTCCATAGTACAAATGTATACATACAGAGACAGAATACATATAAATACCCACATATAGATATATACATATGCAGACACCCATACATCCATATGCCGTTAGACACACACACATATATATATATATATATATATATATATATATACAGCAATATATAAATATATATATATATATATATATATATATATATATATATATATATATGCATGCATGCATATACAGATATATATATGTATATAGTTATGCAAATATATACATATATATATATATATATATATATATATATATATATATATATATATATATTTATATGTGTGTGTGTGTGTGTGTGTGTGTGTGTGTGTTAATATACACATATATATAGCTAGGTTATGATACAGCAGTTACGAATTACATATGTTTACAGGCCGTGCCAATGGGGGTGAGAGGTCCAATCAACAAATGTGTAACACGTAGCATCAACCCCCCCCCCCCCAGCTAGACCGGTGAAACATACAAACACACAATACAAGTAAACACAACACTGCTTCCCAGACTACAGGCAGGATACTACCAGTGGTAGAGATCCGCCAAGTCTAATCTTGAAACAAAGACATGAATGTCCCTTGTGGGACACCCAAAAATTCAATGATATTCAGGTTTCCAGCCATTACATGGATGTCCAATGGCAGACCACGCATGTACCCGGTCTACAAGTTAGGGGAAGCCTGATGATCCATTGGGGAGACAGCATATGTGATGGGTCCTGAGAAGTTGGGAGCGGGTAGTGTGCACTGGTGTGGCCAGACCCAACCTGCACACAGAGTAAGGAAGAGTGCCGAAGTGGATGTGCAGTATGGGAACTATGGGTATGTAATTATGGGCCTAGCTGTACAGGTGTTGAATGGAGTGGTTCTATGTGGACCGCCTCAGGGATGTAAGCAATAGTGGGCATTGGGCAGGGCTGGCACCCAACAAGCAGCCATGCCTGGTACGAGTCCCACTGCAGCAAAGTCAAGTTTACATGGCAAAGGATGGCATAACCAGATGTGTTGTTGCAAACCCACTAAATTACACCAAAGAACACTTGGTCGCAACACCCCACTGTAGGCATGTAAGCCGGACTAATTGGCATCACAAGGTAGTATTGCTGTCCAGACCTCACAACTGTCCCTGCTATACACTCCGATATTAGGTCTGTCCCTCTCAAGCCCCCTGAAAACTGGTGTGTGCTGAAGAAAAGGTGGTGAATTGCCCTTAATAAATAATGATAGTGATACAGAGTTATAGACATTTCACATCAGAAAACCTATAAAAATCCACATGCCCTTATTCTGCAAATGTTTCAGGTTAATATTACAAATATATAGAAAATGTCTCTGATTGTCCCTGATTATGTGAGGAGTTGTCCCTGATTCTGTTGAGGTTTCCTCCGATTGGTTGAGAGCTATGTTGCTGTCCTCACCCCCACCCAGGGGTGTGATTGACCTACCCCCAAATGCAGGGTATATACACAGCTGTTTCTGTAGAAGAAATGCCCAGCTGTGGACCTTTCCATCAGCCATCCTGCACATCCCTGGAAATGTCCCCTACTATAAGCCCCTCTGTGTGGCCCAGTAACAGCACATACCTATTGACCCCTGTTGCATTTGTAGTAATGTCCACAGTCACAAGTAGGTGACACCCTCCACACAACTATACTGGCAGAATCTGGAACCCCCAACCCAGGTGTATTACCACAGCTGTCCCAGACTACACATGTAAAAATACATGAAGGGAAAACCCAAGGACACTTGGATCACCACCTGGCAAAGTCTGCCATCACCCAGCACTCCAGACCCCTACACCAACTACTGACACTGACACCTCCTGTCCTGCCTCGTATACATATCCCAACACCCTGCGAACCTGCACTACCGCACCCCACCAATCAGTTTAACAGCCTACTATACAGTTAAAATGAACCCCCCTCCACTTACCCCCTACACCTCCACTATTCACATCTACTCTACAACATAGGTATGGCATATGTAAACCTACGCTGAATACCTGAGTGTAGCCTAACCAGAAATGCTAAACTAGAATTCCACTTAACCTTACACTGACCGTCGTGAACAGTCATACCTGACATGTACACCTGACTTAAGCATGTATAAAACTTACATGTACATGAAGTAGCATGGGGGTATGGGGCAGCCAGCGGGAATACGCCTATGTGGGGGGCACTACTCAGATTAAGCAAAGTAGAAGCAAACAGGTTCAAGAAACTGTAACCGGAGGTTAGCAGTACTTACCATCACACAAACCCACGCAATCCCACGTGTCCTGCCCAGCAACAAAATAAACTGCCTTTGCAAGGCTCGAACCAAGAAGCCTGTACACTATAGTCACAGTAATCACCCACTAAACCATCATAGCAGTACAGATGACTGAGGTATTAGCAAACTAATCCTCACCACAGGTAAATCAAAACAAAGATGTGAACTGAATCTATGTACAGTGTGAGGTGGTCTACCTTGCTACATAACATAAATATGTGAACTGGACTACTGCAATAAGCATAGATGTGAGGTGTTATTGTAATAAAGTGTAGAAGTCCCCAGGTCCCTATACAGTGTATGTACACATGAATCATGGATACCAGACACATACAACCTGTAATGAAGAATATATTACTGCCAGAAGGCAAATATTAACTATTAAGCAATGCTAACCACAGCACAGCTCAACTTAGTAAGAGTAAGCAATGTGTAGGGGAGCCAATCCCTAAATATACCTACTACCCTCCCCAACATCCCACTCTCACCTGAAAAATAAAACAAGGCCAGTCTGTTCCCACAACCAAATCACAGCCCAAACATAGCTGTCGATCTTGCATATGTGTCAACTGGACACATGTAATCTGGCCTATTTGGCATCACAGTGAATATATGCTGTCCTCACCCCTCCCCCAGGGGTTTGAGGGTCCAAATGTACCTGCAAATATAAGTGTATATGCTCAGCTGTTGCTGTAGAAGAAATGGGCAGCTATGGACCTTTCCCGTATCCTTCCTGCACATGCCTAGCTATTTTCCCTACTGTCTTTCCCTCTATGTGCCCCATTTGTCACCACTTTCCTATCACCCCCTTTTGCTTTTAAGTCAAATAAATTATTGCGGGGGTAAGCAGCAGTCAGCACCTTTAAGCAACAGTAAGCATGTTTGCGTGGGCTTGCGTGGGGGTAAGCTATGTCTACACAGGTTGAGAAATCAGAAGCTGACTGACTGTACGAAACCATAAGCAGAGGTTAGCAGTGCTTACCATTGCACAGACCCATGCAAACCTGCTGACAACTGCATAAAAGTTCCTTAATCCCTCTGTAGCCAACGTCCCTTGTTCTGCCCAGCAACAAATTGTAATGCCACTCCAAGCGTGAACCCAGGACCCTGCACTCCATACACAAAATGATCTACCACTAAACCATGGCAGCTCTACATATCCTCATGTTTTCACAAACATATCATCCAGCACAAGCAGTCAACAGTACAGGAAATGTACTACTATCATACCACACAACCACTTAATGCAAGAATTCTGGACAAAATGCGCCAAAATGTGGGTACAAGTAGGGATATATGGCAAATACTGCTCTAAGACACCTAAAATGTTGCTAGTCACACAGTGATATGTATTAGAACACATATCTTGAAGGAGATGAAGTCTGAAACACAAAAGTGTTGGCACGAGTTACTGGCTACAGTCCTGTGATCATCCATGTCAATTGCCAACAGAATGAGGTACAGGCCAAAAATATGATCTGAACATGCATGGACATATGGATGGATATATAATGGAAATGCAGACAGATAGACAGCGATATGTATGTATGTATATATATATATATATATATATATATATATATATATATATATATATATGTACATATAAAGATATCTATAGATGTATGTAAGTATAGATACAGATAAAACCGTATATAGCATTACTACATGGGAGCAAACACCTGAACCACTCACTACAACATAACAGACCATATGCACTGTTAATGGGGGTGGGGGCTCAAATGAGGGATACCTGGTAATTAGTGCTCTGTTACCCACGCTCTCCACAGCCCTAATGGATATGCTGTGCAATCCAATACCCAGCACGTACATATTTTGGCTGCAGGACCCTCCACGACACAGTCACAATGCTTTCGCAGTAAGCCAATTCACCTGTACATGTCAGGGTGATATCTGTAAGATAACATGCAAAAAAGTCATTCTAACATAGGGAATGTACAATGTGGAAGGGGTACACATCACAATGGTTCAGATATGCACACACATCTCTACATTGACAAATATGTTCAGGTATATACAAATATATGTCTATATATATATATATATCTATATATATATCTATATATATCTATATATATATCTATATCTATATATATATATATATATATATATATATATATATATATATGTGTGTGTGTGTGTGTGTGTGTGTGTATAAAATATATATGCCGGGATATATATATATAGATATAGATATATGATAGATATATATATATATATATATATATATGTATATATATATATATATATATATATATATATATATATATATATATATATATATATATATATTATATATGTGTGTGTGTGTGTGTGTGTATGTATATATATATATATATATATATATATATATATATATATATATATATATATATATATACATATACATATTCACAGACAATAGGTATTAATAGCCATACATATGTAAGAGTAGTGTGGAAGTACTGGGTGCAAAGTATATCACTCAGCCACAAGCTCCGAAACTGGTGCCTGTGAAATGTGCAGTGTTGCAACCTGTCCCACAAATGAGAAAATGTACATCAAACATATACCCACTCACAGTTCAAAGGACATGACACGACACACAGGTATGTATACAGAGACAACCTTTATTTGTGTACTATACAATAATGTATGCCATTACTTACAGCACATGAAGTCTGACATATGTAATCAGTGATGAATGCAAGGCCCACACAAAATAGTAGATGCAAGCAATGTCGATATATAACATATTATGCTGTTCAGGCCTAGGCCTTCAATCAGTATAACAGTAGACAAAGGATTTGCCTTCAAGATAGGTAACAGTCAACAATTACTGATGTATTCCAACAGCCTTCAATTACACCCTGTACTCAAGCCCTAGGGAGAATGTAATAGTTGTGGTAATGTCAATGTATCGGTCACATGTATGGGCCCTGACCAATATATTTTGTGGGAGTCCACGATATGACTGGGATGGTACCAGGAATGCTAGCAGTAAATAATGATAGGCCATTACCCAACAACCCCTAATTGTATCACAGCAGGACAATGTCTGCCATATATGTGGAGGCCAGAGGATGGTACACAGGGCCATACTTGCAATATTGCTGTTACACATCCTGGATATTGCTGGTGTTACAGGATTTGTTGCAACATACTCTTATGCAGGAATATGACATCAGAAACACAAATGGAGGTAGCTATGTACTGATAGCACACAACAGACAGACTGCCAGTAATGTATGTAGGACAAGACCTGTGTAGTGCACAGACCAAACCAACCACACAGTCCACTGGCCATCATGTGGATAGGCCCACAATTGAGAGCTATGCAGACAGACTGCATTCCATCCTAAACAACTATGTACACACAAACACTGAAAGATCAGCAATATACAATGCATATATGAACATTACTCACTCTGTCTGTAGGTCTAGAACCCCATACAAATGTGTAATTGGCATCTGCAATTCCTACTGTAAGAGGTATTGCAAACTGTTGTCATTAACACTGCTGCCCACATACAGGAAGGTTGTCCTCCATACTGGATAGGTTAATGGACAACGCCCACATGAGTCAGTATTTTATAGTACTGGGTTGCCATAACAGTGGTTATCTGAAGTACTAAGCAGGCTGCATTCAGTTAGCAACTGTTGCACACTGATTAGTGCAGAGCCCATCACCTGATCATGTGCATCATGTACAAAAGCCATGCTGCAATCCATTCAAACCAGCTCAATCACTCTAGAGGAGAGAGCGAGAGAGACAGAGACAGAGAAACACACACACACACACACACACACACATGCACGCACACAGCAAAAAGAAGTATAAACGTAAACTGTAAACAACAGGCAGTCACAGCTGTCAAGAAAAAAAAAATGACAGGTAAGTAAAACATATATGCATGCAACTGAAAGTAGTATGTGGTATAGAATAATAGTTAATATGCTGTGGAATGTTGATATGAGCTATCTGTAGTTGTCCCTGTAATGAAGTTCTGCTGTACAGCTGCTCTGGACAATACTGTCTGTCCCTGTAAGCAGTGGGGCATACCCACCAACTGTTTCAGATCAGCAAGGAATGACAAAGAATTAAGCCATAATATGTGTGTTTGATATGTTAGTGTGAGCAATAGCTGGTGGTGGAAGTATTGCCGTTATGATAGACACATGGGTGTCAGAGCACCCCACACACAGGATAGTCATGTTAATGTCTAATGCAGCATGCACAAATGCCATAGGTGGATAATAGGCTTACCAGCAATCTCTCACCACATATACCACCCTAATGTTAGTCTGTGTTCATATGTGACACATGGCTGTGTTGCAGTAAGGCAGAACAGTGCAGCTGTGAATGAAAGACAGTTACAGAATGTGGACCATATGTCTGTATGCACCACACATAGAGATAATTATCTGTGTGATATATAATTAGACAGGTATGTCTACAGATATACAGACAGTCATATAGATGTAGGTATATATACATTTACAAGATATATCTACACATATACGTATACATATACAAACACATAGCACAGAGCATGGCACAAACACATAGCACAAAGCTTGGTACAATACAACATATGTCCCAATGGTAGGTAAGCAGCCGATATACCAGTTGCATTCTATGAATGGTTTGTTGTAACTGATATGGTGGGGGAGACACAGATGTGTATTAAGAACTATGGTAACCCTGCTGTATGGTTGTACTGACCTGTTTCCATCTTTATGTCTTCCAGGGAGGATGCCCCATATCCGTCTTCTGGCCTACAGTGCTGCGGAAACCGAAGTGATAGTATCACATTTGGTGCAGCACTATGACCAGCTGTTCAGACGGACAGCCCAAGACCAGAAGGAGAGGACCGCCCTGTGGATTGAACTAGTCCACAGGGTCAATGATGTTGGACTGCATAACCACAGTTATGAGCAGGTCTGGCATCATTGCAGTGACCTGCTTCACCATGTGCATCAACGTGCTGCTGCTGTATGGGGAGACCACCTCACAACGGGGGGGGGGACAAGCCATCCATCCACCCCTCACCTGTGTGGAGGAGCTACTCAGGAGCCTTGTGGCACCTGCCCACCTGCAGCACCAACAACTGGCAGGGCGCATTGTGGCGGTGGGTGCCACCAACACACTGCCTGAGGAGCGTGCAGGTAAAGCCCCATGGTACATCAGTACACCACTCATGTGTATGCATCTGCATCTGTACAGGTACATCATGTAAATCTGAGATGTCATATACATAGTCTGTTGCTGTGTAGTAGTAATAAACAGAGGTGCATAAGCTGTAGTATTGTGGACTCCTACTGTAGATGTAACGTAATGCTGCACTCACCCTTTATGAATGCCATAGCTGTGGCCACTGACAACAACATTCTCACACTCTTATGTAGGTCCCTTCAGGATACCACCACAGCAGCAGCCTGTAGCCGGTGAGTATGGTTCATGTTCATGCATGCCACGACACTGTGCATGTAATGGCTATGGGATATACCATGCACACATCTAACACACCTACCCATACTGCATGCTGTACACATTCACGTTTTGTTGTTGTAAAATGCACTGCATCACAGTAGTGACCATGCTGGGGTATTGGAAGGGTACAAGAGACACATGCAAGATACCTAACATCCTGTCATTGTGCAATGTGTCCACAGGGATGGGGAGTATGACAGGACACATGGCCTACAGTAGGGACATGTGTGAAGCACCACCCACATGGCTGTAACTGCACACAATCAGGTTAGGTAACTGTGACAGACGTAACCCTGATGCCACAGCAATAGTGACAGCAGTGTGTGCACTCCAAGGGATGTGCACATGAGTAGACCTTGCAACCATGCAGAGTTATGGGACATGTGTAGGGTACCCCCCACAACCATGGTAAGGTCTGGTGTGTGTCAGTGTAATAGCCCTGTACTGGTCATACATGCACTGCTGATGTTGTGATATGTAAAGCAGATATCAGGCATTCACAAAATATATCCATTCACATATCATCCCAGGTATGAGGTGCTGTAACACACAGGGGCTGTGAGCATTGGAGCTGACATAACAGACACAGTACTACATAAGCAGCAATGGTTTGTACACCTGTGTGGTATGGTGCACAATACAAAGCAGGGTGCAGAACAGGTTGACAGTAACACTTCGTAAATGGGTGGCCATCACCTACCAACACAGCCCATGCATCACACACATGTATACTGCCACTGTGATGAGGTCACTTTGGTTGAACTGCATGCTGTTGAGCACCAGATATAATGCATGCTGACAGAAGGGTAATGGGAGGACTGTTTGTACAAAAGGTGTGCAACCCCACACATAGGTGTGTGTGTGTGTGTGTGTGTGTGTGTGTGTGTGTGTGTGTGTGTGTGTGTGTGTGTGTGTGTGTGTTTAGGGGGTGTTGAATGTGTGTGTAAGTGCAGTCTGGTGGTGTGTGGTCGATGCATGTCTGATATGTGTGTACATGTGTGTCTGTTTGTGCGAGTGTCCATGTATGCCAGGCGATAGTGGGATTGATCACATGGCAGTACTTCTCCTTGGGATTGTACTGTAGATGTAGAGACACATGAGACACCAGGACAGCCTGTCCGATATGTGAACACAGGACAGCTGATAGCATAACAAGGTCTGTAGGACAGAACATGCATTGGGAGGGAAAGTACATACCAGGTATACACATCATAATGCCAGCAGCAGATGGATAACTGGCTATCCACGTATGCAGCACTACTAATGCAATGGGGAAGTACCAGACCACATCAGTGAGTGTATCCAGGTATTACTGTTGTCCTCATGATGGGTTGATTGTGCAGCAGATGGAGCATGGACTGATCAAGACTGTAGTATGGGGCTCCGGTGTGTGACATATGTAGTGAATGTAGCAGCCCCAACCATTTAGGGGCCATATACACCATGACTGGACATACACAAGGTATTACTGGATGACAGCAGTGAGGCCATGTACTACCTACTCCACCAATGTCAGGGAGGTGATGGAGTAACAGGTCATGTGTTGTGATCACACGTGTAGGCATGGAGAGGTCTGATATGAATGAGTGTATGTTAGCAAGTGCCATGCAGGATGGGGAACATCTGTAACTGAATGTGGGACTGTCTGTATACCCAGGGTAAGGGGAGTAGTAAGGTGGACTGTCAGTGTTTGTGGGTGTACATGTGTGTGTGTCTGTGCCTGTCTGTCTGTGTCTGTGTGTGTCTGTGTGTGTGTGTGTATGACTGTGTGTTTATGTGTGAGTGTGCGTACTGTTATGCAATGCTGTACAGGTCTTAATGTGTGTGTTTGTTTCCACCACAGGTGGTGACATGGGTCAGGTTCCCTCCTGCATGCAAACTGAGGTAGGTGTCCATACAGACACCGATGATGATAATGATGGT
Organism: Protopterus annectens; assembly: GCF_019279795.1. Taxonomy (NCBI): domain Eukaryota; kingdom Metazoa; phylum Chordata; order Ceratodontiformes; family Protopteridae; genus Protopterus; species Protopterus annectens. The sequence goes on along the minus strand of NC_056730.1, from coordinate 370,187,137 downwards.
ACTGGTGAGGCACAGGTGGGGTTGTCATAGGCCGACACTGCACCTACATGTGTCATCACTCTCCTAGCCACCCCAAGCCCACACACAGTTGCAGTGCCCCTACAAACCCCATCACATGTGGCCATAGCAGAGGGACAGTTGGCGGTTGGTGCCAATGATCAGGAAAGTGTGGTGTCCATGCCAACTGTGTCTGGTCACAGTCATCATACCTGGATGTCCAGCAGGCCACCACATCAGCAGATGTACCGTGGTGCTCATGGGAAGGCTGCTGGACATCATGCCCCTGGCAGAGGCACCACAACTGGTACCACCAGAAGCATGTTTCAGGCTGTAATGGAGGCACAGGCACATATGGACATGCAAACCAGACAGGGCCTGAGGCTGCAGAGGGCTGCTTTCTCATCTGTAAGTGGCAACCTCCATGACATTGCAGCTGCCCTCCGTGAACATACTGAGGTCATGGATAGACGGGGTGAGATGGTAAGCCTCCTTGACTGTGGAATGTCTGTGCTTGAAAGCATGGTGGGAGTGGTGGGACGTCCATGTGGACATAGCCCAGAAACACCAGTAGCTGGTGGTCAATGTGGACATGCCATGCCACCAAGCCACTCCCGTAGTGGCAGTACCATCCCCAGCACACCACTGGGGGTGCTGTCCACACCACACCACAACAGGCCTCATGCACTTGGCCCTGGCCAGTCCCAGGTGGGACATGGTTCCAGCGGACACCTGTCATCATCAGGGGAGAGTAGCACTTCAAGGTCTGTACCTGCATGTGCCCGTGGAACCCCTGGCAAAGTCAGTCAGTGTGTCCATGGCCGGAGGCACTGAATTGCACATCCTGCCAGGTATGGTCTGCAGCTGTCCGACAACACCTGTATAAGGCATCCACATGGCAGGACTGTGTGCATGCATATCCACACAGTATGCAACCACACCTAGGGTGACCCCCATACCTACACACACCACATCACCATGCTCCAATCATTGAACAAAACCCCTCACCCACACTCACGGTGACACATGTATGGACCACCCTCAGTCTCTGGCAAACCAGCAACGCACCCTTTGCATATGATGATACCTGTGCCACTTCCCTGTCATCCATAACATTGATGCAGGGACAGACTAACATGGTTCTGATGCACACGGTGACTGTTATAGAGTGCTGTAATGCACTGCAGTGTGAGATGTTGTCAGGGGTATTGTGTAACGCATACATGTCAGGTAGTGTAGCCATGCAGCTATGATGCATTTCAGCTGTCAGTAACAGTGATTGTTATCTCCATAATGTTATCCATTTGTGTTGCAGGTGTACAAGTGTCAGCAGGAGGATGGTCTGCAGTCATATTTCACAAGAGTATGGCACTGTGGTGACACCATGGTGACTGCCCATAGGTGGTAACCTCAGTCCCACTGTTACCACTAGGGAGCTTGTGGGCTTCCAATATTCCAACACCCCTCCCCATGAAGGTGTTCACCCCCCACATATGTCATATACCACCCCTGTATGCGTCTTGTGTGTCATGCCTGGTAACCTTCCCATCCTCCCTCCACAAATATACCCACAGCCTCTCCACAACATCCCACTCCCACCAGAAAATATAATGGAAGGGCAATATGTTCCCATGAAACAATCTCGACCCATACATGGCTGTCCATTCCACACATGTGTCCACTGGACACATGTAATCTGGTCTAATTGGCATCACAATGCATTTATGTTGTCCTAACCCTTCTCCCAGGGATTTGAGGGTCCACATCTACCTCCAACTACAGTGTTTATGCACAACTGTTGCTGTAGCAGAAATGGGCAGCTATGGACCTTTCCTATACCCTTCCTACACATGCCTAGCTATGTCCCCTCCTGTCTTACCCTCTTTGTGCCCCTTTTTCACAACTTTCCTAGCAACCCTTATTTCCATTTCTTTTAAAGTGGTTAGTGTGGGGGTAAGTGGGAGTGCTCTGGCCAGCAACAAAATAAGCCACCTCCGCAAGACTCATACCCAGGGCACTGCACACTATGCACAAAGTGATTTCCCACTAATCCATGGCAGATGTACATAACCCTGATGTTTCCACAAACATATCATCCAGCCCAGTCATTCAACAGTACAGGGGATGTACTGCAACATATAGATGTATGTGTGTGAGTAAATATATTAATGTCTAACCAGATACAACATATTGAAATATGTAGATATATGTATATCTATATCTATATATATATCGATATCTATAGGGATATATGTTCTTCTTTCGGCTTTTCCCGGTTAGGGGTCACCACAGCTGAACTCCGGTCTGCTAATGATTGGCAGTAGATTTTTATGGTGCCAGCCCGATGCCCAACCTTCAATGAAGGCATGCCCGATATATACATATATAAATATATATATATGAACATATACACATGCAAATGCCTACATCTATGGATATATATGTCTACATCTACATGTGTAAATATATACAGCAGGTCATGTATATTTCAGGGGATATATACATGTACATATATAAGTATATACGGACAGACATCTGGTGATAACAATGGGGATATAACAAAATCATATATGTCCTCATGCAACATTAATAGCATTGAGAGACCCCACACAATATATGTCTCATACAAATAGGTATACTCCCCCCAGCCAAGCATGTCCCCCCTGTAATACAGTAACAAGTGTTGCAGATCCCATAACCAGGACCCCACACAACATGGCCATCCCTAGGATACATATACACAGACAGATATATATATAAATATATATATATATATTTATATGCATATATATAGATATAGTGGTGTTGCGGTAGCATTGTCGCCTCACAGTAAGATGCTGTCTGGTTTGATTCTCAGTTAGAGCGTCTTCTGCGTGGAGACATGCGTGAACGGGCGTACCTTCATTGAAAGTTGTGCGTCAGGCCTGGCAAGCCGGTACGTAAAAAAAAAAAAAAAAAAAAATCAACTGCCAATCATTAGCGGACTGGAGTTCCGCTGTGGCGACCCCTAACCGGGAAAAGCCGAAAGACACAAACAAACAAATGTAAGTACACATACACACACAGAGATATGTACAGTATGGTACATATGTAGTACATGCACACAACTTGAGCAGCCAGTATTCCTACAGTCATCACCTTAATAACTGGAGACTGTATGAGCCACCCATACGAATGACATTCATAGCCTGCAACACATACTCACAGAGATATCAAAGGGTATAACACCACACACAGGTGCGCATAAACGATTGTGATAGCTATATTTGTGTACTATGACAGTTGTATATGCCATGTCATATAGCCGTTTAGACACTGACATCCATATGAACAGTGTAATGCAACTGTGAAACAGTTATACTGAGACAGTAGTCTGGTAAGGTTGACACATGTTGCTGTCCAGGCCGTGGCCTTCTAGTAGTACAATAGTAATGACAGACTGGCCCACAGCATACCAGACAATCAACAGTACGTAATGCAGATGTATAGATCAACAGCCTCTATCTACACTCTGTACTCAATCCCTAGGGGGGTACAGACCACAATTGACACAATGGGATGTATCTGTTACATAACAAGGCATAACTGACACCATCACAATCACACAGACAAACAGAACAGTCCGTATGGCAGGTGGCAGTAGGCCTGCATTTACCCATGGTGGACTGTAGGGTAATGTAAATCCAGATACCTTAAGGCAGCTTACCCCAGATACACACACATGTTGTTACAGCCTAGGTTAGTCATGGTGCACCCCCCCCTACACTCACTACTACTGGGCTATATACCACAGTTACGTACACTGCCCTCTGCAGTGCATTAGGGCACACATGTATTGCGTAGGTGGAGCCCACACATATATGGCCCCAACCCCCTCCAGTATGTGTGGGGGACACAACAGCAGTGGAGGGATGGCAGGAATGACAGCATGACATACACACAGCCCACTACATAACAAACCCTGACAGCATGTCACCTGTGCTAAGCCAGGGATGTAGGTGGAGGACAGAGTCTGGAACACAGGCACATATGTGTACAACTGTTGTCATACAGTAAACAAGTTATGTAAATGTGTACATATCTATATGGATATATGTATAATGGTATGTACATATATGTTTGCCATATGTCCTGCACATGGTGTGGAGCCCTACCTCAGCCCCAATAGTCCCAACCTCTCAGTGCAAGGGGATGTCATGTATGTATTGCAGGTATATTTGTAGACTATTGCTACTGTAATAGGGAGTGTCTTCACAGACATGGTATGTGTTGGAGGCCACATCTGCTGTGGACATGTGTGCCATTGGCTACTGACAGACACCCTAAGTTCATCATAGTACAGTACCACTGCTAGCACAGTAACACTCCTGTGGACTACAGTTGCGATACACCCAATATATATGGACAGTCTGACACACGCTGGTCAGTCCAGGGGTATACACAGAACCCCTTCATGCAAGACATGTGGACCAGGCCTGTCAATGTGGATGTTAACAGCCATGTAGATGGGTATCACACGTAAATACTGGTATGCATTTGCCCCCATAGATTATGCATTCATACACCCTTGTCTGTCCTGACACATAATAACCACTGGTACAGAGGTTCCATGGCCACATACTACCCACTAGTTAGTGACATACATCTGAGCAGCATCCCACTACTTTGTCTGGCATACATGACTGTCATGGTGGCCCGGCAGAAGTACATCTGGCAAGTATCTGGACATGTCATCTCACTGGATAAGTACAGTCATGTGCTAGGTATGTAACAAAGCACAGTGTTAGCTACAGGCAGACTGAATCAACACTGGGCTACATCTCCCATGTGAGGATACACATGTACCTGCATAGATAGCAGGCTCTATAGGCATATCACATCACAGAGTAACAGACACCTGTGAGAAGGTGTATAACCACAACCAATGTGAACACAACCACAGCCACATATGGTAAGTTAGCGTACTATTACAGTATATGGACTATCTGAGCTACACCATCCTCATATGAGCCAATCACACAACACTTCCACATTTACTGGCCCACTAGACAGTGTGGTCCGATGCCTGTCTGTGGAATGGGACAAGTGTGTGTTCGCCCCTACAAACATGTAAGCTGTTAGGGTGACATACTGTGGAGCAGCATGTAACATCAGATAGGACAGGACCTGGAACAATGACATCTACAACAGTCTCTACACAGGCCAAGGTACATATTCACTATACACACCCTGTCGAAAATTACCAGACTTACACATATCTCAGTACTGTACACACAGCCACATAATGGCCAGGCTATGCCCTCAGTTATAATCCCTACTATACATAACATGTGTAGCAGTCTGATATCTCACTGACTTGTTGTCAGATATGCTGTCAAAGACTATGGAGTACAGAACATATGCACCCCCTACTGCATGACATATGTACAAAGGCTGACAGAGTTGTGGCTGGAGGCACAAACACAGGGCCAATATTGACATGTTGCTGTTATACCCTCATACATATACTGTTCTAACAGGGTTTGTTGCACCATATCTCCTATGAGAGTTCTGACATTGGTAACTCTCCCGGCTGTCACCATCTACTGCCTGCTATCCTCACACTACCTTCTACATTCCACAGATAGGTGCACCGTAGCTGACATATGAAACCAAAGGCACAACACTGCCGAGTCTGCAGATGACCCTGCGGATGGGGACCCCTCATATACATGGGACTGACATGGCAGGGATTGCGACATGTATGACAGGCATATCCAGACAAACACTGTTAAACCAACAGTACTCCACATGCAGTATAGCAGCACTTACAGTCTGTAGTCAGGTCAGGCAATCCCCCTCCTGTTTGTTGCCCTCTTTCCACAGTGTATGTTGTTAGAGGTAAATCCCCAATCCATCTGAGATGCTGTTTGCCAAACAACAGATCGAGTTCCTGCTCACAGTGACTGTAAAGGGCCAACACCACCATGTTGTTCCTAGGTATTGGAGTATGTTCATGCAATTGGTTATGGGCCTGTTACCACAGCTGTGCCACATGCAATCAGCTAGGGGAGGGCTGCAATCCGTGCAGAGGCCATCAGCTGATCATGAGCATTACTTACATTACACATGCTGCTGCCTAAGCATAGCAAGTGTGGGTCTCCAAATCCACTGGAGAGGGATTGAGGGAGGTAGACAGGCAAATACGGTCAGGGAGGGGTGGTGGAGTAAAACAGAAGCATGTTTGTGTCACACACCTACCAGCACAGGGTATCAAACCCCCAAGAACTATGTAGTTCTATCACAGTTCAATGCAGTTATTGGTTGCGCCACATGGGGTTACCTGCTGTGGAGCACTCAGAGCATATTTGTGATGTTGAGTGGCATCTGCAAAAGGTAACGGTAGATATACGGTAGGTGACGTACATGTGGCTGTCTGCATGAAGAGCTGCCAGTGTCAACACAGGCACATTCACACAAGGGCGCACACACATTGACACACTTGGCAGGGCCAGGAGTGCAACTCATCACTAATGTGATTGCCATAACACATCGATGTGCAGGTATCACATCCCGCACATGGGTCATATGAAGGTTGTATGGACATAGAGTATGATGAGGTGTCAGACATCAAACAGCATGCTTCAGTATGCCCTGGGGGGTTGTAGTGAGAGTGGATGTGGTCAGATGAACCATACAACACGCACTCGGATACAGAGGGTGCCAGTCCTGACATGCATGGGTGCATGTCTGTATGGATGTGTGGTGGTCAACTATGCCAGCAGGCTGTACAAGGGTAAAGGATGGGTATACCTTGGCATCAGGCCACATGACGATGATCTGTATTGTGCCTCAGGCCTGTGGTTTCTGCATCTGCCCACACAGGTGAGTATTGCATCCCCCATCTAGTCACCTGCATGAATATTGTGTGTGGATAATGCTGTGCATCACTTGCCATGTATATGTTCCTTACTCCATGACATGGATGGTGTCTGGGATGTGCACACCTCCCATATGGATGTACAGTGACATGTGGAACTGTACCTGGGGTGTCTGGCCCATGTTGTGAACACAGATTATCATTGGATGTGCCAGTCTTGCCTACCTGTGGCAGGAACGGGTAATGGGCAGCAGGTTTACCCTGCACCTACAACGATAGCATGCTAACAGCATTCCCTGACTTCAGTGTCATCTGTCCATACAGGGCATATTATCAGGCATGGTATGTTCATTGGGAGTTGCATGTGAAGGCACCATGAGTGCTGCAGGTGTCCATTTAGGAACATGGTGGAGGTGCGCTGTCTGCATGTACATGCATATTGGACAGATGGCCAGGGTGCCATTCCCTCTGTAGCCCACTGTTATCACTGCAGAGTTACTATCAGTGGCCAATATGCAGTGTACTACCCACATATAGGCTGTTGCCTAGCCATGTGTGTGTATGGTCTGGGTAATAGTGGGGTTGCTAACTGTGATTGGCTGGCCTTGATGTCAAATGTCTGGGTATGGCTTTGCACACCTGCCTCTCAGCTAATTTACATCTGGCATCCCTGTATGGTTGACATGGTGATATATAGTAGGGCCACCATAAAATAACTGAGCAAAAGCCCCTGTACATTGGCCACAGGTGTCACACACTCACAGCCACCTCTACACAGGATACATGTTACATGCACACACACCTGCCATGTTTGGGAGTGGAACCCCTACCTAACTAGTTTATTACAATGTAGCAGTATGCAGTTACAGGAAGAGCTATGGAGATTACTGGATGTGACATTCCCAGGGGTGTATTTCTAGGTGTGTGACATCAGCAGGTTTGCCAAAGGTGAGTATATGAATTGTACAGCATGAGTAGCCTAAAAAGCATTGCTCTCTACTCAGTCAAAGACACACACAGATTCACACACAATTGCCAGGTCTGGGGTTAGAACACCTATCTAACTGCTTTATCACACCACAGCAGTACACAGTTACAGGACTTGCTACAGAGATTACTGGGCTATGACTTTGCCAGAGGTGTATTCATAGGTGAGTAACATCAGCGGCCTTGCCAAAGTTCAGTATATGAATTGTATGGGGCTTGAGTATCCTAAAAAGCATTGATTGCTACATAGTTAGAGACAGACAAACACACACACAAACACACTCACACAGTTGCCAAGTGTGGGGTTTGGACTACTACCTAACTGGTTTATCACTACAGCAGTACACGGTTATGGGACGCGCCATAGTGATTCCTTAGCTACAGTTCTCACAAAGGTGTATTTCAAATTGGATGACCTAAGCAGGCTTGTCATACTACATGCATGACATGCCACATGCAGGCACATACGGGATCATATGTCACAGGTACGTGTATACAGCTACTAGATGATTACTTCCTTGTAGAGTCCTGTTGCACAGATGGCACAAGCACTACATAGTCTGTCATGCTGACAGATGCTGATGGCTAGTATCTGCAGTGAGTGCATCTGCACCTCATGTGGTTGTGGGCCATTGGCTGTGTGCTGGGTGGGACAGTCCCAGATGGGTCCTTGTTACGGTGACCCTCTTCCACACATCTATGTCCATCTACCTTTGGCTTATTATAGTGTGTTGTCCTTACATATATGTCTGTATTCCTATCCACTGTGTGTGCAAGGCAGCAGTGGTGCATACTGACATGTGTCTGCACTAAGAACTGCAACTGCCAGATATGTCTGGTCCACTGGTGTTTGCAGACATGGCCTTCATGTGTCTGTGTGTGAGCATGCCCAGTATGGCCATCTGTATTGCATGTGTGGAACATGTCCAGGTTGTTTGTACTGCAGTGCAGACCTTTGCGTTGTACACCGACAGGTAGTATGCTGTGTCTGCAGGGTATCCATCGGTCATTTGGCTTGTACTGTTGCTACATTTCTGCATAGCTGGGGGGGGCACCTGACTGTTTCTACATTTCTACACAGGAGTGGGGGGAGCACACCTGACTGTTACTATTAGTGTATGTAGGATGGGGGGCACACCTGACACTTCTACACATTTGCTAGGACTGTACTGGTATGTTGGATACTCCATTTCAGTCTGTAGTCTTGCTTATCGTGCTGGCTAGAGGCATAACAGTGTACTACAGATCCTGGATTTCACTGCCGAAATATTGGTTTCAGACTTCTTAGCCTTCACATCTTCCATCCAAATGCCTGGCCTGCTGCAGTCTGTCTGTGTAGGCCTGGGGGTTACACATAACAGGAAATAAATTCTTCTCACCACTACTAAAGACACCTAGGATAGACAAATGAACAAAGAAAAAAGACCTTGGGTGTCGTCCACAGCTTCAGGCTTCAGACTGTTAAAACACAATTTATTAATCGCTTAAAAAGTGAAGCTGACAGGATGTAAACTTCACTAGAATATGATGAACTGAAAATAGTTAAATATCCAAGCAGTTGTCATCCACAGCTTCAAACTTCAGGCTGTTAAAACTCAATTTATTGAAAGCTTAAAAAGTGAAGCTGACAAAATGCAAACTTCACTGAAGTACTGAAATAATTAGCCTAGTAATTAGCATCCACAACTTCAGGCTTCAAGTTGTTAAAGCACAGTTAATAGATGCTTGGTAAGCAAGGCTGACAAAAACATATACTTCAATGGAGTGTAAAAAGCTGATGAAATTGTCCAAATGATACAGCTTCAAACTTCAAGCTGTTAAAACTCAATTTATTGAAAGCTTAAAAAGTGAAGCTGACAAAATGCAAACTTTTTAGGTTTTTATATGTTTTTGTCAGCCTTGCTTACCAAGCATCTATTAACTGTGCTTTAACAACTTGAAGCCTGAAGTTGTGGATGTTAATTACTAGGCTAATTATTTCAGTACTTCAGTGAAGTTTGCATTTTGTCAGCTTCACTTTTTAAGCTTTCAATAAATTGAGTTTTAACAGCCTGAAGTTTGAAACTGTGGATGACAACTGCTTGGATATTTAACTATTTTCAGTTCATCATATTCTAGTGAAGTTTACATCCTGTCAGCTTCACTTTTTAAGTGATTAATAAATTGTGTTTTAACAGTCTGAAGCCTGAAGCTGTGGACGACACCCAGGGGGTTACACATAGGGCTCATTCAGAGGCCATAGTGCAGCATTTGTTTGTGTTTTTCTACACCTATCCTGCTGACTGTAACAGTTGTTATATATGTGCCCCCTCAACTGGCATGTGTGAGTCACTTAGCTTGTGGGTGTCCCAGTATTGAAGGTGGTGCTGCAGGGCTGCCTATTTCAGATGCACAGAGTACACTCCCTACACATGGCTAAGCACAGGTAGTGTCATGCTTGGCATCCCTTTTACTGTATGTGTGAGTCAGAGAGAGGTGACATTCCCTGGGTCCCTAATGTGTCAGTGCATGTGCTATATGTTGCCTCTTTGCCAGGGCCAGGGCATACTGGGCATGCCTCCTTCTGCCTCCTCTGAGTCACTCTGTGCCTGTGCAGGCCTTGGCAATGGTGGGGGGCTGTGTGGCCCTGCCCCATGCTGTTCCTGCTGCAGCTGTTTCTGCAGGATCATATTGTGTAGCATGGCACATACAAGGAAAATTTGGGTACATGTAGTTGGTGAGTACTGCAAGGCTCCACCAGATGTGTCCAGACACCGGAACCATGACTTCAGCATCCCAAACACATGCTCTATTATGATTCGTGTTTGTGCATGTGCCTCATTATGGAGCTCTTCTTCGGGTGTGTGTGCATTTCTGATGGGTGTCATCAGCCATGGCTCCAGTGCGTATCCAGCATCCCCCACTAGGTGACTGTGTGGGATGTCCCCATTGGCAAATCTGTGATACAGCTGTGTCAGATGATGGATGTGGGAATCGTGGTAACTTCCAGGGCAGCCAGCACACACATTCATTATTATGCCCTGGGCATCTCACGTGACCTGGCATTTGATGGAGGGGAAGCCCTTGCAGTTGATGTAGACCCTACCCCACTCACTGGGTGATGCTTTGATGAGTATGTGTGTGCAGTCTATTGCACCCACTACCTCGAGGTATTCTGCTATTTAATGGAAAAGACGCATATTGCTGGCCAACATCTCACGGGTGATGGGGAGGTATACGTGCTCACCGACATGTGCTGACATGGCATCCAGGAACTGGTAGAGTACCCTGGATGCTGATGCCTGTAATATCCCCATCATATCCCCAGTTGGCCTTTGGGAGGTACCTGTAGCTAGTATATGTAGGCCTGCATATACCTTGGTGTCCACTGGGATGGATTCCCCTCTGTTAGTTCTGTGTGTGAGGCGTGGCCGGCACAGCTCAACAATCTGCTGTAGGAAGTCCCTGTCCACCCTATAGCGCTCCACTATCTCCAGCTCATGTAGCCCTTGGTAGGTTACCCTGCGTCTGTACACTCTTCTCCGTCTCCTCACTGTGGGTTGCTCAGCAGCATTCACATCCTCACCACCCTCAGCCTCTTGCACATGTTGGTTTATGATAGCAAAAGCAGCCCCTAGCATTATTTCTCTTGCTTTCATTTTCTAAAATTCCCCATTTGTATACACCGGTGGTGCAGAATTATTGGAAATAACAAGGGGGAAAGGTGTTTGCATAATTTATAGTGGTGCACTGGGCTGGGCTGCTGCCTGTGTGATTAGCTGTGTCTGATACATTTCACCTGTTAGCTCAGCTAGTTCACCTTGATTACCTTCCTACTGCTGTTTTCCCTTCCCATTGCCTCCCTGTTTAGGCCCGTGTGTGCACCGCGCAAACGGAGTGCTCAAATGTGCATAGAGCTGCTTTTTCCTGGTTTAACTTCCCTTTTCTACCTGTACAACCTGGTGTGCGGCGTGCACACCTGCTTACACTTTGTAAAGAGTGCTAGGCAGGTTTAGACACACACCTAGCTTAGCTGTGCTACACTAGGAGTAATCCTGAGCCAAAGGTCTCCAGTCAACTTACAGTATGCCTGACACCCCCCCATGATGTCACCTATATCTTAGTCTTGCACCCAGCTATTTATACTCTTACACTCTTGGGACCTGCCTCACACCCTGGGAAAATCTGGGATTCACTAACCCTTCCATCATTTGCATAGGATTGCTTGCTAATGCATAGTTACATGTCCCACACTGAGCCTCCCCCCTTAGCAACCATTACTCACTCGCCAGGTTGTCTTCTGACTGCCATTGACTTGCATGGCAGAATACTGATTTTAGTTAGAATGCTTATTTTAGGTTTCTTTTATTAATCTCCACCCGATCCCATTTGCGCGTTGCTGCCCTATGCTTACCCAGGCGAGCTCGGCGAAAAGAAAATTAAAAGTTGCTTATCTTTTTTTTTACATTTTGCAATGCCAATGGCCTTCTACTTGGACATTGGCATACTTCCTCAATGATATGCAGCCTTTATTTGGAGCTGTCATAGCTCCGTTTTGTAGATTGCAGAACTGTACTCGGTTACTAACTGAGTACATTCCTGCACACTGTACTCGTCCTGCACGGACGGCTGCCAGCTTCCTGGATCGCATATTACCATCATTTGCATGGTTTTCACCTGCAAATTAGGGTAATGTGCATACAAGAGCTCGGTCCATGCAAGATTAGCCTAAGAGCTCACGTGCACTTCCCTGGAGCTCGTTCCTGGATCGCACGTCAGCCATATTGCCAAAAATAGCTCTTAAACTAATCCTGCACGCTAAAAAGGCTTCATAAATCCAGGGGAGTGTCATTAGTAAACAAATATGTAGAAAATGTCTACGAAAATGGATAGCTGAAAGAAATCTTGAAAATGGATATTAAAAATGCATTAAGAGGAAAAGAAGAATGCAGCTGATAAGGATACAGTGCCCAAAATTAGTGGGGCATTACACAATTAAAGGTGGATTTGGCAACATGGTGGGGACAGTTTGGAGTATGGCTGTTACAAAAATAATGGATGACCATAAGGTGGAGTTACAGTCTGCGTTAATTCTATGATATAGTAAAGGATTAGATATAGCTGAAGAACTAAATACAGAGGTAAAACTCATGGAAAAAAAGAGGACAGAGAGCTTCGAGAAACAGATCTGTAGTATCGTGTCAAAATGACTATAACATTTTAATGATTTTATAACTTGGAGTAACACAAGTGATGAACGCATTATAGAAACTATGGTATACGGGGCAAATTATAAATATATAAAATAGTTACTGAATGTAACAAAAGCGATGGTTGGGATTATTAAAAAAGGAAACTCAGACATTAAGTTTTCAAGTTGTAACATTCAGAAGGCATTTGATTGTGTGAGACATGAAAGATTTTGGGAAATTTTAGTCAAATGGGGTTTCAGGAATATCATTATAATGCTTTTGAAAAATTCATATAGGAATACAGAAATTATACTAATAGTGAAGGATAGTCTGTGGTGAAATCAGGATAGAATGTGGTTTGAAACAGCAATGTCCCTTATGCAAACTATTTGGTTTAATAGTGAATGGTGGTGATGAAATAAGTGAAAATAAAAGAATAGAAAGTGATATTTCATGCAAAAAGGGAATTATAGTTAGGTGTAGGTAAGTGGATGACCCAATTATGACAATAAATTAAAGAATAATGGTTCTGCATAAAGAGTTATGACAGTATAATATGAGTTTAAATAAAATGAAAATGAAATGGTTTGGAGATATAGTAAAACTGGAGGGATAAAATTCTCAAGAAAGAATTTAAAGTTTTAGATATAAATTTTTGAGTTAAAGAGTCTTGTAAAGATGTGTTACAATGATTATATGGAAAAGCAAACGTAATAATAATATCTGCGTGGTGTGGTGGTTCAGCAGTTAGCATTGTTACCTCACAGCAAGAGGTTCTCTGGTTTGATTCTCAGCTGGGTTGCCTTCTGTGTAGAGTCTGTATGCCCCCCACTGTGTTTGTGTGGGTTTCCTCCAGCTGTTCCAGTTTCCTCCCACATTCCAAAGACATGCATCTGGAGCATTTCTCCCCCAACCTCTGCTGAAAATGGGCTGTGTCCCAGTCTGACTTTCCCAGTAAACAAATAAAAAATGTCCAGAGTATTTAAAACATCATTTCAAAAAGAGGTTTGCACATTAAATACTGCTATTTTGAGTATGTTTAATTTTTATGTAGGAGTTTTTAGTTTCCAGCAAGAATGTGAAAAAATAATTTTAGAGTTGTGAGTTACATTTTGTGGGGCTCTTGATCAAATCCAGTGAAGAGAGGAATCATTTATAATGAATATAGATTCATAGATTCAAAGATATCCCAAGGCCACAGAGTCTCATGGCCATTCTTGCCTTGCCTGTACCATCTCTCAGGTGTCTTGGGCAGCCATAACGGCCAATTATGGAGTACATTTATGGATACCTATTGAGACATCTATTTTATGTTTACAGAAAATAGTGAGTTGCACTGCTTAACATGCAGGGGAAGTTTATTCTAGAAGTTTGGGAGGCACTGTGTTATAAACCTGTCCCTCCACTGTGTTTTATTTATCTGTTTGTGAAAATATAGGTTCCCCTTTCTAGTATTAATATAAGAAAGACAAGCTGAAACAAATCCATTTGTTGGAATTTTTTACTTCCACACAGCTGCTATGATAAGTAGATAATTAATGTGAAAATACAAAGGATATTGCAGAGGTATAGAATTATCATTGATATGTTGATAAGGGATTGGAAGGCAGTTTGGAAACTTTAAATGTTGAGAAAGTTAAATGGTAAAATTAAATTATGATATGAAATTATCTGGCGGATGTTTGACAATCAGTGGAAGATGGGAACAAGAAATGTATTTAATAAAACAAAATAGATTTAAAAATATTAAATAATGTAAAGAATTCATTTTGCAGATTAATGTTGCCAAAGTTGTTAGTTTAACATCTTATCAGAAGGATGGCACACTCAAGAAGTCAGCACCTCATTGATGCTTCATTGCAGCATTGATATTTGAAAATGAACTCAAGTACCTGGTGTGCTTCAACAAACGGTGAATTGTGACTGATGGTATAACAAAAATTGCTCTGGCAATGGATTTCTATAAGAACTCACAATTTTCAAATCTTCCTTCATTAAAGGTGAGTATGTATCTGCTGACCCACTAATAGTGATAAATAGAACTTACACTTTCATTGATAATTTATATGTATTTCAAGTATAGTTAAGGACATTTTTACATTTAAAGTATTATTTAAAATAAAATTTAGCATTTTTCTATTTTTTGCGCTTTAGAAAGCATTCCACAGAAATTTTTTGACATGATAGAAAAGGTCGAATCACTTTGATCATGCTGTTAATGATATGATGTTTATTTATATTTACTGATGCATTTTATGTTACCTATAAAGCTAATTATGAAGGCATGCATTATTTCAATACTTCTGTAACTGTTCAGAAACCAGATGTACATAAACATTGGATAGCAGCACCATATGACATATTATATCATGATAAATAAAAGTTGTCATTGATAATTTTGCATTTCTAGCATGTATTTTTCCTAAGATATCAATGACAGATTTTTTTTACACAATATAATTCCAGTATTTTGATATAAAATTAAAACAAATGCTTTGATAGTCCATACTCCCTAGCTAAATAGTGAAAGTCTTTTCTAGAGGACTCTGGTATGAATTATTGAGTTGCATCCAGACAAAGCTATAACTACAAAATGCAGTTTTAATGGATATAACTTTGGATATGAAGTGCTTTTGAAGGGGGCAACCCTCCCTCATACCAGTGATGTAGTGGATTTTGCCACTTGCACTTTCTGTTAGTTAAATATTCTAAATCCATAGCTGTACAACAACTAAGTGAAAACTTAACAAAAACAATTAATCATTGCTGGTGCTGTAATAGAAATAGCTCTGGTAATGATTTTCTATGAGAAAGCACAGCTGATGATGTGCAATTCATCTAGTTGTTTTCAACAAGTTGCATCCTCATTCACTTCAAACTTGAACAGTAGCGGGGAAACCTTTTCTTTTAAACTGCTCCATCAAGGTGGAATTGAGTAGAACAAAAATTATAAATTTTAGTGATCAACACACCTCAACTTAGGCAAAAATAAATAAATAAATAAACAATAAATAAACTAAAAAACATGATAAGTGCAGATGCATTCTCAACTCAGGACAAACATTCTTCCATAACATTACAGATGTAAAAGCATAATTACCAAAATGTTGCACATCTGCTGACTGTGCATACTACAGAATTACATTCTTTGCTTTTGATTATGATATATAATTCAAGAAATGTTGACATGTTTGTGATATGGTCATTGTCCTTTGGTGTATGTCAATTATTGCAACATTCTGCAGCTGCTGTGGAGGAAAATTGTTAATATAATGACTCTGCGAGTTCTTCTTTATGTCTATCTTGGTCTTTCATATGGCTTTAAACACTTGCAGGACATCTTCACAAGTGCAGCACATGTTTGCTCTGGCTCTATTATAATTCCAAGACTTGTAACTGTAAGTACCAAAATTACAAAACAAAAACAACAAAACTAAGGAATAGTATGTGTGCACAATCACTTTCTCTCATTTAAAATATTTTTTTTGCTGGAGGCAAGCCTCCCCCCCACCCCCACCCCCAATGTGTATCTGGAGCCTTGGAGAAAAGGCAGTGTACTGAAACACAACTTTCTCAGACTTAATATATTTAATTAACCTGTTCTGCACATTCAGTCTCATTATCCTGGGCTCACATTTGCAAGTCTCAGAACTTAAACTGCTACTATTTAGCCTACTAGCCAGATGTAAATATTGCTTGCTATATTTGACTAGGTGGCATCAGCCTATTGGGTGAACACTCTGCACCCTACACCATCTCTCTGTGCATACCCACACTTTATACCTGGGCACAGAAGGATATTTTTCCACAACCCGCACCCTTTTTAATAGATTTTGTCTCATCCACATGCATTACAAAATATACATAAACTGTAGCCTGTCCCCTAACCTCAGGCCTCAGGCTAGTTCTATAACCTTGTCTCCTTTTCTTCTTCTTCACTTATTCCCTCCTTCTCTCAGTTAATCATCTTTTATTTACTTTTGTCTTTCTTTTTCACATTCAGTCATATATATGCATTACCACCAATGCCATGATAACAATCGTTTGAAGATTTTCTTTAATTCTTTGTTCACAGAATGTTTGATTGGCTATGCAGTGTATTTTGAGTTTATGCTATTTTACTATAATCCATTTGTAGATATTTTATTATTGGCCCAAAAGTCTTCATATGTTTAATGTAGTCTATATTTATACATTATACAATCAATGTTATAGATGCTTCATATGTTTATACTTTTATGCTTTGTGTACATTGACAAATTTATGTCTAGGTAATGTAATCACATTTGCCTGCTTTATTCAATGTAGTGCAGCTTATAATCTTTTCTGCAATGCTGCATATGTTAAAACTTGTCTTTTATGCTAAAGTTGATTGTTAATACTTACCCCAGGATTTAGCAAGCTCTGCACGGTGTGCAGGAATAGTGCAAGAGCTGCTGCAGGCAATATGGCTGACATGCGATCCAGGAATGAGCTCCTGAATCGTGCACGAGCGCTCCTGTACTATTCCTGCATGGACACACCCCCTGTATGCTAATTACCTCATTTGCTGGTAAAAAACATGCAAATGAGTGAATTAGTGATCCAGGAAGCAGGCAGGCGTCCATGCAGGAATACTGTAGACTGCAGAAATATTTAGCCAGTAGCTGAATACATTTCTGCAAAACTACAAAATTGAGGCATGACAGCTTGTAAAAATGCATGTATTAGAAGGGTTAGGTATGCCAAAGGCCAAATATATGGCCATAGGCATGAAAATCAGTTTCAAAATTATATAAATTAACTTTTTTTGGGCCGATTTCGGCTGTTTAAGCGTAGGGCAGTGGTGCGCAAACAGGATCAGCCAGAAAATAATAAAAAAGCAGGGAATAAGCTTTTAAACCAAAATTATAATTTTGCCATAATAGTCAATGGCATGTATAACACAACAAGACCATGGAATAGTGGTTGCTAAGGGGGAAGGCTGAGTATTAGTTTTGTAACCATGCATTAGCAGTCAGTTCTATGCAAATGAGAGGAATGATACTGAATCACAGATTTCCCCTCAGCAGTAGCTTGCACCCAACCATGTAGGTGCAGTAATACCATGGTGTAAGCATAAGAGCTAGATGACTTCATAAGGGGGTGTGTCATGCATGCTGTAAGCTTAATGGAGCTCTGTGGCCCATGCTTGCCCTTAGCAAAGCATAGCTAAGGAAGGGGGTGTGTCTGAAGCTGCCTAGTAGTATTTACATTGCCTAAACGGGTGTTCACACTGAGCACCGGGTTTTAAACAAAACAAAAAAAAACAGGAAATAGCAGCTCTATTCACATCTGAGCACTGGGTTTGTGCTGCACGCCTCGGGGCTTAAACAGGAAGGCAATGGGAAGGGAAAACAGCAGTAGGAAGGTAATCAAGGAGAACTAGCATAGCTGGCAGGTGAAATGTATCAGAATCAGCCAATTACACAGGCAACAGCCCAGCCAGCACACTACTATAAACTATGTAAACAGAAATATATACCTGGTGCCAGAGCTATGGGCTCAAGCTTAATGCCAAGAAATGTATAGTTATCCCCTTTGGAAAAAAACATGTACCCTTGAATTACCACATAGGTGGCAGGACACTAAACATCGAAAGTGTGATGAGAGACTTAGGGACACAGGTGGACAGTGGTCTCACTTTCGATAACCATGTCACCACAACAGTCAGGAAATCCTTCTATGTGGCACACCTCATCACTAAGGGCGTTTCATCCAGAAAAAAGGAGGTCATTGTCCCACTGTACTCATCCCTCATTAGACCCATTACAGAGTATAATGCCCCGTTTGGTATGTACCTCACAATACATCTGCAACAGCTGGAAAGGCCACAGAAATACCTCACTAAAAGAATCACAGGCCTAAAGCAGATGCCATATGCTGACAGTCTAAAGAACTCCAGCTATACTCTGTGGCATATCGTCTACTCAGAAGCGATCTCCACTTAACATACAAGGCCATGTCAAACCCTGAGCTGTTGGACATGCTCCACTTAAAGAAGTCCCAATCCCTCAGAGCCACATGCTCCAGGGATCTAAGCCTTGTCATCACAATGAACAAAACATGCTGGAGGGATAGGTTCCTGACCCAGAGACTCCCCATACTCTTGAATAGACTGCCCATACATGTCAAGCAGAGTGCCTCGTTGGCCCTCTTCAAAAGGAACCTTGATGATTGGATGGGAGATAGGAAATTCACCCCGGGGATCATGTCAGTCGCCCTGCTAGACAGGGGCCCAGAGAAGTAAATATTGTGGGAAGAAATATCCAGGGACTTGTTATGGCTAGGCTTGCATAGGCCCTAGGGCCGATAGCCTAGTACCAACCTATGAACCTATGAACCTATGAACACCTTTCACTCTGTTTTTTCCCATAATCTCTACACCACCGGTGTACACAAAAGGGAAATTTTACCTAACAAAACCAACAAAATGATAGGGGCTGCTTTCGCTCTCATAAATCAATATGTGGAAGAGGCTGAGGGTGGTGAGGATGAGAATGCTAATGGCCAACTCACAGTGAGGAGAAGGAGAAGTGTGTACAGACCCAGGGTAACCTACCAGGGGCTACATGAGCTGGAGATAGTGGAGTGCTATAGGGTGGACAGGGACCTCCTACAGCAAATTGTTGAGCTGTGCCAGCCACGCCTTACACACAGAGCCAGCAGAGGGGAACCCATCCCAGTGGATACCAAGGTATATGTAGGCTTAAGAATACTAGCCACAGGTACCTTCCAAAGGCCAACTGGGGATATCATGGTGATCTCACAGGCATTAGAATCCAGGGTACTCCACCAGTTCCTGGATGCCATGTCAGCACATGTCGGTGAGCACATTTATTTCCACAACACCCGTGAGGCGTTGACCAGCAATATGCATCTCTGCCACCAAATACCAGAATACCCTGAGGTAGTGGGTGCTATAGACTGCACACACATTCACATCAAAGCACCACCCAGTGAACAGGGTAGGGTCTACATAAACTGCAAGGGCTGCCCCTCCATCAACTGCCAGGTCATGTGCGATGCCCAGAGCATTATAATGAATGTGTGTGCTGGCAGTCCTGGAAGCTATCATGACTCCCACATCTGGCATATGAAGCAGCTGTACCAGAGATTTGCCAATGGGGACATCCCATATGGCCACCTAGTGGGGGATGCTGGTTACGCACTATAGCTGTGGCTGATGACACCCATCAGAAATGCACACACACCCATAATGAGGCACACGCACAAACGAGAATCATAATAGAGCGTGTGTTTGGGATGCTCAAGTCACGGCTCTGGTGCCTGGACATATCCGTTGGAACCTTGCAGTACTCTCCAGCTACATGTACACAAATTGTCATTATATGTGCCATGGTACACAATATGATGCTGTGGAAACAGCTGCAGCAGGAACAGTACAGGGCAGGGCCACACAACCTCTCAGCATTGCCAAGGCCTGCACAGGCACAGAGTGACTCAGTGGATGAACAACCTCAGCCTGCCCCTGTAGGCAGAAGGAGGCATGCCCACTATGCCCAGGCATGGCAAAAAGGCAGTGCTTAGCACATACACTGACACAGTAGGACCCAGGAAATGACACCTCTCTCTGACTCACACAATCAGTAAAAGGGATGCCAAACATGACACTACCTGTGATTAACCATGTATAGGGAGTGTACTATGCGCATCCCGCATAGTCAGCCCTCCAGCACCATCCTCAATACTGGCATAGCCACAAAGTAAGTCACTATCCCTATCAATTGCTAAATGGAGTGGTATGTTCTGCTACTTGTATCTATGGTATGGATGTGGCCATGCAAGGTAATCAGGTGACTAAATGGGATGGCAGCAGATAGCAGACACCTATATGGGCAGCGTGAAATCCATAACAAATAATGGTGTCAACATAGTATGCAATACTAGACAAGGTGACAAATCCCACTGCAGGACATGTGGTGGGCCAAATGTGTGCCCATGGGACACGCACATGCATATCAGTGAGGCTCACATACCCAGCAACAGTCTCAGCCAGCATGACAGGTGTAGATGACCACAAAGAAAGGCTGTGCTAAGGCCTCCGATTAATGGCAATGGAGAACAGCCCCCCTCCAGACCTACACAGACAGATTATAACAGATCAGGCAGTTGGATGTTAGTTCTGAAGGGTAAGAAGTCTGAAACTGAAATGTAGGTCAATAAAACATAAGATCTGTACTACATTGATATGCTTCTAGTCTGCATGATGGGTCAGAATACAGAATGAAATGGAAGCCAACAGAATACCTGAAATACCAGTACAGTCATAGCAAATGTTTACAGTTGTCAGGTGTGCCCCCACCCCCACAATCGTATGTAGAAATGTAGTAACGTGTACATGTGGGTATAATAACAGTGGATCACAGATTACCTGAGCTGGCCAAATTAGCAGGATAGATTGTTGTACATGTACAATATGCAGGGCTCTGTGTGTTAGGTTGTTGTGTGTTGTATATTGTGTGGAAGTGGTCAGCATGTAGGCATGGAGGGCTGTGTCCTGGTGGCCTACAGCCAGTACTGTTGATGACAGGGCCAAGTTCTGACAACTGCAGTGCCAAACACAATGCATCCTAGCAAGACCCAATCCAACAGTAATCCATACTAATTGTTTGGATGTAATATCTGCCACCATCTGAAAGATGGACATGGCATGAATGTGGGCCCAAACATACATACAGTACACAGGTGGAAGTACCCTAGACAGAGAGTGTATAAAATGTTACTGTCAAATCAACACACCTTTGGAATTGTACATACAGGTTAGCAGCACATTCGTTATCTGTGTAGTATGGAATACTGATGTAGTCTGGCCAAACACTGGCAGACCACAAAAGGCACAGTTATGAAGTACTGATAAACTGCTGATGTCCCCGCACAAGCCATCATAAGGGGAATGTCCCAAGTATATCTGTGAGTCAGCTGCAAGAAGCTTCCATAGTGCACATGCACTCAGCTCACCCCACCATCAGCCACAGGTTCATCACAGGTCACCCCCCTCTCACCCCTTAAATGGCCCATCTCAATACTGGAAGATTGCCAAATTCTGGTAATAATGGCCACACAGATAAAAAAACGCACTCTCCAAAGCTATGAATACAGCATCCATGGGACCAGATGACATCCCGGGCTGTGTACTACATGAACTACAAAATGAACTGGCACCTCACCTAAGTGTCATGTTTAATCATACCCTCACCTCAGGCTTCGTGCCCACTGAGTGCCGCACAGCTACAGTTATCCCACTCCACAAGGGGAGATCCACCTTGGATCCCGGGGACTACCGCCCCATCAGTCTGATGAGCCTAATCTGCAAGGCCATGGAACGTAGTATTATGGAACTTATAAATAAAGACATTGGCAACCTTAAAACATTGGACCCCACCCAGTTTGGGTTCGTGAAGGGCCGATCTTGTCTCTTGAACCTTACTGACTTCTTCAAATCAGTCTCCAGACCGAGGGTAAGGCAGTCCACACAGCCTATCTGGACCTTGCCAAGGCCTTTGACACCATCCCCCACTCTGGAATCATAGATAAACTTACCAAGCTGGCCATTAATCCCTATGTCACTCGATGGTTTGCCAAGTGGCTTACTGACAGAACCCACACTGTAAAAGTAGCTGACTCCAAATCCAACTCCAGACAAGTGACAAGTGGAGCACCTCAGGGTTCAGTCCTGGGACCTCTCATTTGACATCTACTTCACTGAAGTACAGGGTTACACTAAGGGACTCTGGCTAACAAAGTTTGCAGATGACTGCAAACTGGGAGCCATTATTGAATCCCCAAATGATGTGGATACTCTACAAAAGGGCCTTACAGAAACAGATGCTTGGTGCCAGAGCCATAGGCTCAAGCTCAATGCCAAGAAATATATAGTTATCTCCTTTGAGAAAAAACATATACCCATGAATTATCACATAGGTGACAGTACACTAAACACTGAAAGTGTGATAAGAGACTAAGGGACACAGGTGGACGGTGGTCTCACCTTCAATAACCACATCGCCACAACAGTCAGGAAATCCTTCTATGTGGCACACCTCATTACTACGGGCTTTTCATCCAGAAAAAAGGAGGTCATTGTCCCACTGTACTTATCCCTCATTAGACCCATTATAGAATACAACACACCATTTGGTATGTACCTCTCAAGACATCTGCAACAACTGGAAAGGCTGCAGAAATACCTCACTAAAAGAATAACAGGCCTAAAGCAGATGCCCTATGCTGACCACCTTAAAAAACTCCAGCTATACTCTGTCTCATATCGTCTACTCCGAGGCGATCTCTGCTTAACATACAAGGAAATGTCAACCCCAGAGCTGTTGGACATGCTATACTTAAAGAAATCCCAATCCCTCAGAGCCACACACTCCATGGATCTAAATATTGTCATCACAATAAACAAAACATGTGGAGGGATAGGTTCCTGACCCAGAGACTCCCCAGACTCTGGAATAGACTGCTCATACATGTCAAGCAGAGCACCTCTTTTGCCCTCTTCAAAAGGAACCTTGATGACTGGATGGGAGAAAGGAAATTCACCCCAGGGATCATGTCAGTCACCCTGCTAGACAGGGGTCCAGGGAAGTAAATAGTGTGGGAAGAAATAGCCAGGGAATTGTTATGGCTAGGCTTGTATAGGCCCTAGAGCTGATAGCCTAGTACCAACCTATGAACCTATGAACCTATATCCCTGCTGTTGGGAATGAGTTCAATATGACCCCCACTTCTGTATGGGAATACTCACAGAATGCAGCATGTTGAAGAGGTGTCCCATGCAGGTGTGTCCCTAGCTGTAAGCAGCACACCGCCAGCATCCACACCAATGGATTAATAAGGACAGAAACTATTGCCATTAACACCTTGCACACCTACCCTGTCACCCCAGGGGAATCCAGTGGCTTGCAGCTTGGGACTGTAGGAGTGACATAATGCACTGGCTTGCTACAGATGGCCTGCATCACCAGCAAATGCCCTACAGTCCTCTGTCAAATGCCTGTGTCTCACCCATACTACCAATGTATGTTCTCATGGAGTCCCAAATAATGACATAACATAGTCCACAGAACACAAATGCAAGGCCATGTCAACAAATCCCAGTAGCATGTCCACCATGTCCTACAGCATGAACTGTGGACCAAGCCCTAAATACTGCTGGTATGAAGGGCTAACTATAGGGATACTTATCAGTTATCACTTGCATAATGCTAGGAAGAGGATAGAATAACAGAGGGGGGTAGAAGCATGGATGCCATGGAGTGTGTGAAGTCTGAAACTCTGGTGTGTGATCATACTATCTCGGCCTGCAAACCCAGGAATGGGTGGCTGCAAACCTGCTCATAAACCACAATGTGAAGGGGAAATGACCAGATATATGAGCCCTGCCTCTGGGTAACCTGTGTGAATATGTACAGCTGAGTGGTATGGCCACAGCAGGATATGGGCACTCTGTCACATCGATAGATGTACAAGCATGGGATCCTCAGCCACCACAGTACCAAGGTGCTGTACCATTTACACAGACCCATCAGCAAGTGTCTCAGCTCACCCTCCAGAATGGCATGAGTGTGCAAGAATATGTAAGAAGCTGCAGACCTCAATACTGGACACAGCTTCATCCATCTTGTATTCCCCAGGAAATTACTGTGAATAAATAAGTATATCTGTCAGTAGCTGATGACATAACACATCACAGTGTAAAACAGTACATATGTCTGATATCTCTGCTAACACTAAAACCACATAGAAGCAGCACAGACACAATTACAGTATCCCAGTATCCTTTGCCCATTGTGACTCCATATTGTCAACCTATCTACAGATATTCTGCAGAAACAGGTTGCTAGCTGTAGGTGTAGATCACAAATGCCTGCACTGGAGTACAATCTATCTGGAATGGATTCATACATTCAATCCAGAAGGTCATACTGGGCATGCTCCCACACTTAGAGAAATGAAGCCCATGTCTGACAACAAAATACAGAAGGTCATACTGGGCATGCTCCCACACTTCGAGAAATGAAGCCCATGTCTGACAACAACAGTGGACTATACATATCTGTCAGTCACAGATGTCTGTGCACACACACCACATTGCACACCAGTCATGCTTTGCACGCACATCAGATAGGAACACACACATATATCCAAGGACAACACACTATAATAGGTAAAACATACACAAAAAGAGATGTGGGGAATAGAGAGCCAGACAGTGACTAAGAGCTTCCCATCATGAGGTCTGTCCTACCCACCACACATCCAATTGGCCAATATCATATGATGTGCCAATGTCTATCACTGTATACATTTGCTTCTGGTAGCCCTCAGCACTATAGTGTTTGTGGTGCTTGTGATAACTGTGTAACATGACAGTACAAGTCATTATTCATCTAGTAGTCGTATACACAGTCCTGTCAAATGTAAAGTTGTATGTGACTGAGTGTTGTGTGTGCATGTTTCCAGAGGAATGGTTTATGGCCCATTCACATACACTGCACTCCCCATTGCCCTAGTTTAGCTAGCCTGCTGATGTCAGTCACCTTTAAATACCTCCTTGAACAAGATTCAGCTCTATAAGCTCTGCGGTGCATGCAATTACTGCATAGTGCTGTAGTGTGATGTACTAGTTAGGTAGGAGTTCTAATCCCAGACATGGCAACTATGAAACTGTGTGTGTAAGGATCAATGATTTTGAGGCCATTCATAGACAGTACACCTCCCATTGCTCTACTTTAGCAACTCTGCTGATGTCATTCACCTTGAAATACACCTTTGGAGGAGGGCTAGCCCTCTAAGCTCCATGGTGTGTGTGATAACTGCATAATGCTGTAGTGTAACATATTAGTTAGATAGAAGTTCTAATCTCAGACATGGCAACTGTAAATCTGTGTGTGTGTGTGTGAGTGTGTGGTGTGTGTGTGTGTGTGTGTGTGTGTGTGTGTGTGTGTGTGTGTGTGTGTGTGTGTGTGTGTGTGTGTGTGTGTGTGTGTGTAGGGGGTCAATGATTTTGAGACCATTCACAGTCACTACACCTGCCATTGCCCTACTTTAGCAAGCCTGCTGATTTCAGTCACCTTGAAATACCTCCTTGGACATGATTCAGGACAGTAAGCTCCATGGCATGCGCTATAACTGCATAATGCTATAATGTGATATACTCATTAGGTAGGAGGTCTAATCCTAGACATGGCAACTGTGTGTGTAGGGATCAATGATTTTGAGGCCATTCGTAGACACTACATCTCACATAGCCCTACTTTAGCAAGCCTGCTGATGTCATTCACCTTGAAATACACCTTTGGATAAAGGTGACCCCTATAAGCTCCATGGTGCATACAGTATCTACGTACTACTGTAGTGTAATATACTAGTTAGGTAGGAGTTCTAATCCTAGACATGGCAACTGTGAAACTGTGTGTGTGTGTGTGTGTGTGTGTGTGTAGAGAGTAATGCTTTTGAGGCCATTCACAGTCACTACACCTCCCATTGCCCTACTTTAGCAAGCCTGCTGATGTCAGTCACATTTAAATACCTCCTTGGGCAAAATTCAGCCCTGTAAGTTATATGGTGCATGCAATAACTGCATAATGCTATAGTGTGATATACTCATTAGGTAGGAGTTCTAATCCCAGACATAGCAACTGTGGAACTCTGTGTATGTGTACAGAGTAATACTTTTGAGGCCATTCACAGTCACTACACCTCCCATTGCCCTACTTTAGCAAGGCTGCTGATGTCATCTACCTTGAAATATACCTTTGGAGAAAGGGTAGCCCTGTAAACTCTGTGGTGCATGCCATAAATGTGGAACCATGTAGTAGCAGTAACTGCACAGCTATGGGTTTGAATCTCATCTGTGGCAAGTGTTTGTGTGTGTACCTCAGAAATGTTGTCCCCATTTACAGCCAGTACACATCTCAGAGCCTGACTTTAGCAGTCCTTCAGATATCATCCACCTTACAAGTATCTGTTGAGAAATCTATACCAGGTCAGGTCCGTGGTGCATGTGGTAAATGTGTAACATAATGGTCCATAACGGTTGTTAGACAGAGGTTTGAACCTCACCCCTGGCAAATGTAAATGTGTGATGAGAGTAAAATTATTTTTGGGATCTCTCACACACTACATCACCCAATGCCAGTATTTACAAGGGCTGGTGATGTTCCTCACCTTAGAAGTACCTTGGGACAACACCCTTCCAATAAGCTCCTTGGTGTGTGTGATAAATGTGGTACATTGTAGTTGCAATGCATAGCTAGATAGGGGTTTGAATCTCAGTACTGGTGTGTGTTTGCCATCAGTATCCTGTGTGCAGGTGGCTGTGATTGTGTAATAACAGGATGTATTGTGGGGAGGGTTTTGCTAAATTATTTTATTGAGGACCTACTATATGTCACAATGTCCACCTTACAAGGACAACAGATATCAAACAGCAACCTGCATACAGGATACTGACAAACACACACACACCAGTACTGAGATGCAAACCCCTATCTAGCTATGTATTGCGACTACAATGTACCACAATACATAGCTAGATAGGGGTTTGAATCTCAATACTGGTGTGTGTGTGTGTTTGTCATCAGTATCCTGTGTGCAGGTTGCTGTGATTGTGTAATAACAGGATGTATTGTGGGGAGGGTTTTGCTAAATTATTATATTGAGGACCTACTATATGTCACAATGTCCACCATACAAGGACAACAGATGTCAAACAACAGAGAGGCTGGTGTAGACAATCCATAGCCCTACATGTGACATTATACCCCATTCCAAAGACATGTATCTGGAGCATTTCTCCCCGGGCCTCCGCTGAAAACAGGCTCTGTGGAACCTAGTCGGACTTTCCCGGTCAACAAATGTTAAATAAATAAAATTAAAAAAATAATGAACAATATAGGCAGCCCTTGTATTACTCAGAGAACACTCTCCACCCGTGTCTCATATACAAACACACTTGGCTAGGCAACAACCACAATATTGGTAGTTTCTTGCATATTGCCCACAAATAGTAACCATGGTGTGATTGCAGTGGACAACATGTCTGTTGACCAAAACACTGCCACTGCCACTGACATCAGAATGTACTGTGATGTGTAACATCTCCTGACTGAGTGTGTGTTATCCCACAAGTAAAATGACATGGCACCCTGTTCCATCCCTACAATAGGCAAAGAAATGCTTACAGCGGTCCTTTGCTATGTTCCCCACTGGACACCTGCAGCAACTGTAGAGTCTGCAAATGTAACCCACAAAGGGAATACCGTGCCTTATACACATGCCCTGTATGGACAGATGCCACTAACTCCACTGAATACCTGTATCATGCTGTCAATGTAGGTGCAGGCACAACCTCAGTTCCAGAGCCAGGTCTCACCACATGAGATCGGAAATGCCACATCAGATTATAACAATCTGTCCATGTAACATGCCCCAGAGACCCCAAGTACACTTACACATGTCACAGAACATGCATGTGGGACATGTGCACAACACAGACACTGTCCATGTTATGGAATATAAATCACATACATGACAAGCATTGCACAGAACTGGCCATGCACAATAGAAACCAGATGAGTGGATGGTGAATACAGTACTCACCTGTGTGGGCCAATGAGCCACACTGGAGACCATTATAATGTGACCTGATGCCAAGGTATTCTCTTTGCCTAGCCTTGTACAGCATTCTGGCACAGTCAACTACTACACAACTGTGAAGCAATGAACCCATGCATGTCAGTACTGGCAAGCGTGCACACGCGCGTGCGTGTGTGTGTGTGTGTGTGTGTGTGTGTGTGTGTGTGTGTGTGTGTGTGTGTGTGTGGAGATTAATGATTACCTCTCATTGCCCTACTGTAGCATTCCTGCTAATGTCAGTAACCTTGAAATAACCCTTTGCCATATATCAGCCTGATAAGGTTTGTGGCGCATGTGATAACTGCGTAATACTGCAGTGTAGCAAACTAGTTAGGTAGGAGTTTTAATCCTGACCCTACCAACTGTGGTAATGAGTGTGACTCCCTGAGAGAGTGTGGTTGTGTCTTCCTTGACACCTGCTTTTTGTGGACAGTCACATGTACTACACTTCCCTTATCCCGCCTTTATCACTTTTGCTGATGTCACTCACCTTCAAAGATACCTTTGGACATCTCTCCCACATGTAAGCTCCGTGGCGTGTGCAAAAACTGCATAACAATATAATAGCAATACATAGTCAGCTAGGGGTTTGAAACTCAGTACTGGTACATAGGTTCATAGGTTTATAGGTTGGTACTAGGCTATCAGCCCTAGGGCCTATATAAGCCTAGCCATAACAATTCCTTGGCTATTTCTTCCCACACTATTTACTTCCCTGGACCCCTGTCTAGCAGGATGACTGATGTGATCCCCGGGGTGAATTTCCTTTCTCCCATCCAATCATCAAGGTTCCTTTTGAAGAGGGCCAAAGAGGCACTCTGCTTGACATGTATGGACAATCTATTCCAGAGTCTGGGGAGTCTCTGGGTCAGGAACCTATCCCTCCAGCATGTTTTGTTTATTGTGATGACAGGTAAGTGTGTTTGTGTGTGTGTTATCAGTGGGTGGTGGGGTGATTGTGTAATGACAGGGTCCATTGCAGTGTGGGTTTTGCCACATCATTTTATTGAGGAGCTACATGTCCCATTGTCAACATTACAAGGCCAATATTTTCCAAACATTGTAGAGATTCTTGTCGACAATCCTCAGCCATAAATGTGTACATCCATGTGCAATTACCATGTGACAGCATGGATTAGTACACGATATAGGTAGCCATCTTAATGCCCAGATACCACTTTCCACCCATGGATCATACACAAACATGCTTGGTTCTTACTCTCCTACTGTCTTCCTTTCTTACTTTGTCTCTGTCTGTCTCTCTCACACCCTCTATGGTGGATGTGAAAAGTACACCTGCTTTTCTTAGGCAGCAGCTTAAGTTTTGT
Source organism: Protopterus annectens (assembly GCF_019279795.1). Lineage (NCBI taxonomy): Eukaryota > Metazoa > Chordata > Ceratodontiformes > Protopteridae > Protopterus > Protopterus annectens. Next base: position 370,157,108 of record NC_056730.1, on the reverse strand, counting down.
AAGTGATGCTCATGATCAGCTGATGTCCTGTGCATGAATTGCAGTCCCCCACTAGCTAATTGCATGTGGAACAGCTGTGGTATCATTCCTATAGCCAATTGGATGGAAACACACTCCTATAACTAAGCACTTCATGTGGGTGTTGGCCCTTTTCCTTCACTGTGAGGAGGACTTCATGTGGGTGTTTGACAAACAGCATCACAGAGGGTAGTCAGATATACCTCTTACAGCATACACTGTGGAGACATGCCAACAAAGAGGAGGGGTATGTTCCAGACATGAGGACAGAATGTAAGTATTGCTCTTCTACATTTGAAGTAATGTTGGTTTAACAGGGTTTGTGTGGGTATGGCTGTTCTACATGACTTAATATCTGTCATGACAGTGTTGTGTGGTTGAGGAAACTCTCACCTGTAGGGCTATATGCAGACTGGCCAGTGTTTGGAGTCTTACATGTGTTGTGTTACTCACACATTTCCTATCTTTAGAAATGCAGTAGCATACTCTGAGAATTGCAGTCAGTACATGGTGACAGCCATGTGAGTTACTGACTTCATATCCCTCAGAAGACATATATCACAACAAACCCTATTACACCAGTAAATGTATTGGTTTATCACAGCATCATGCCAATATTGGCCCTGTGTTTGTGCCTCCAGCCACAACTCTGTCAACCTTTGTACATATGTCATGCAGTAAGAGGTGCATATGTTCAGTACATCATTATTTACTGACATCATACCTGATAACAAGCCAGTGAGTTATCAGACTGCTAGACATGTTATGTATAGTAGGCCTTATATTTGAGGATAAAACCTGGACATTCTGTTGTAGTGTGTACAGTAGTAAGGTCTGTTTACTTATGGTGATTGTTGACAGAGTGTGTATTGTGAATATGTACCTTGGCCTGTGTACAGACTGTGGTAGATGTCATTGTTCTTGCTCATGTTCTCTGTGATGTTGCATGCTGCTCCAGTGTATAGTACCCTATCAGCGTACATGTTTGTAGGGCCAGACTGACACATGTCCCATACCACAGTCAGGCATTGGAATACACTGTGTATTGGCCCAGTATATGTAGGGTTAGTGTGTGAGTGGCACATATGAGGATGGTGTTGTTCACATAGTCCATATACTGTGATATTAAGTACACTTACCATATGTGACTGTGGCTGTGTACATATTGGTTATGGGTATGCACTTTCACACAGGTGTCTGTTACTCTGTGCTGTTACATGCCTGTAGAGCCTGCTATATTTGCAGATACATGTGTATTCCCCCATAAGAAAATGTAGGCCAGTGTTGTGGCAGCCTGCCTGTAGTTTGCACAGTGCTTTGTGACATGCTTAGCAGCTCAGTGTATTCATCCAGTGTGATGTTATGTCCAGATATTTGTCAGATGTACTGTTGCCGGGCCACCATAACTGTTGTATGTTTCTGACAAAGCAGTGGGATGCTGTACAGATGTATGTCACTAACTAGTGAGTAGTATGTGGCCTTGTGACCTCTGCTCTTCCAGTTATTATGTGTCAGGACAGACAGGAGTGTGTGAATGGATAAACTGTGTGAGCTTGTCTATTCCAGTATTTTTGTGATATCCCCATTTACATGGCTTTAAACATACATTTTGTCAGGCTTGGTCCACATGTCTTTCAGACTGTCCAAATTTATTGGTCATATCTCTGCTGTATTCCACAGGATCATTACTGTGATTTGTGTGGTACTGTACTATGATGATCTTATGATGCCTGTCATTAACTGATGGCATACATGTCAATATCATTTGTGACTTCCCACACAACATTTCTGTTAAGACAACCCCTGTTACAGAAGCAAAAGTCTACATTTATACCTGCAGTACTTACATTACATCCCCTTGCACTAAGATGTTGTGACTACTGGTGCTGAGGTATGACTCCACTACATGTTATGGACATATGTTATACATATATGTATAATATATAAATATATATATATATATATATATATATATATATATATATATATATATATATATACGTACATGCCCCCGGATTAACTATCCTTCCCTGCAGGACTAGCTTAGTCCTGCACGGAAGTGGCTGTTTAGGAACAGGATGGCAGCGCGTCATGCATATTAATGAAGGCTCGCTGCCTGTGCTCCTAAATAGACACAGAGTGTGTACGAGTGCAGGGGGCATGTCTGACAGCAGTGCTCTCAGAATGTACATGCCCCTTTAATCAAGAACAGCAGTTTAGGAGTAAGAATGAGCGAGACCGCTCATATGTGTTTGCATACCCAGAGCAACATCCCCCAAGTGTACAAGAGCAATAGTTAAAACGTTTAAATATAAATAATTTTTTTTATGAAACAGATCAAATTTAACCATAGGTGTGCAGGTTTGCCCATCGCTTAGCTACAGTTAGTGCAGCTTAAATAGCACAAGAGGATAAAAAGCAAGATATATGCAAATGAAGCAGTACAGCAATAGTGTAGTTGCAGAGTATTCGCCTTACGAGCAGTCATTCCTGGTTCGAGTCCTATTCCAGTACAATCTATTTTCCATGTCAAATCACTTTATGATCAATTTATTTTGTTGCATAACCTAGGAAATAACATATATTTGTGAAATGGAGTACTGTATTAAATGCAGATGTGAGGTGCCATTGTCATAATGTTGCAAAGTCCACAGATAATCACAAGTGCCCCATACAGTATATGTATACAGGAATAAGGGATACAAATGGAAGGTAAAATGTGTAATGAATGAAAATCCATACAGTTGCCAAATTCACCACCTGCCCAAGAACCATTAGACATTACTGTCTAAATTAGTGTGGTGGTAAGCGGGTGTAAGTACTATTAAGCAAGAGTAAGCATAGTTATGCAGTAGTAAGCAGGAGTAAGCATATTTAAGCAGTAGTAAGCGGGTTTAATCCTGTTTGCACAGGGGTATGCAATGCACACACGTGTTAAAATGCTAATACTCTGTAAGCATATTTAACCGGAGGTTAACATTGCTTATCTTCACGCAAACCCGCTTACAATTGCTTAAAAGTGCCTTAATCAATCTGTATGCATCAGCCGCTGTTCTGGCCAGAAACAAAATAAACAGCCTTTGCAGGACTTGAACCAAGAACCCTGTACACTATAGTCACAGTAGTTAACCACTAAGCCATCACTGCAGTACATAAGATTGAGGTATCACCAAACAGATCCTCATCATAGGATATACAAACTGAACATGTGAAAGGAATCTATATACAGTTTTATATCGTATAACCGACTACAGGACATAAATATGTGAACTGGAGTACTGCATTAAGCCCAAATGTGAGGTGTCATTGTAATAAAGTGTTGAAATCCCCTAATAAACACAAGTACCCCATACAGTGTATGTACACATGAATCATAGATACCAAACATGTACATAACATGTAATGAATAATAAATCAATGCCACAATGCAAATATAATGCAACTTAAATATTAAGCAACGCTAAGCATTGCACAGCCCAGCTTAGCAGGTGTAAGCAATGTGTAGGGCAGCTAACTCAGTCTGCCCATTGGTATACCCCTTTAAGCAATGTCAGCCTTAGGTAAGCAGGTTTGCCCATATCTTAGCCTTTTCAAAACCATCCAACCAACCGGCCCTATTTAAACCCAACAGGTAGGAATACATTTCATAACTGGTTGTAGCTTCCCCTTGTAGGCTCTATGTCTGGACTGGGAGAGGGTGTGCACTTTCGGGTGCAGGGCTGGGGCATCCAGGAGTCCAGAGAGTTGTGAAAGACCATGACATGAGACTGCTGCAGAGCCAGTACCAGGGTTCCCAATACAAAGCGGTAGCCTGGGACCATTTCTCCCGTGATCTCACCCATGCCACTGGCATACCCCGAACTGGTGAGCAGGTCAGGCATCACTATGCCAATCTGAAGCAGAGAAAGGGGGCTCTCTTGGATCAGTGGATCCAAGAGGCTAGGAGGACAGGGGAAGTCCCAGCCATGTGTAAGTATCAGTCCACTACCTGTTTAATTATTGCCAGCTCATGTATATTATGAATAGGTATGGCTAAATATTCCTCTTATGTCTTTCACAGTGACAGGTGAGTGGGCTATGAACCAGGAAGCCCATGGCTGTAGATTGGAGCGGTTGTGACCGAGGCAGGTTAGTAATACTCTTGCATGTACTGTCATAGGAAATAAATCTAAAAGTAGTAGTAAGTTAATTGCCTGTATAAAACCTGTATTGTTTAAGGCATGTACTGCATACACCAGAGAATAGGGCAGGAAGAGTCTGGTATAGGTTGTATGTAAATAAAAACATAATAGCCTGACAATTAAGGTCTAACTGCTGGAGTGCATGTGTTCACTCTGGTATCATATGGTAATGTAGAGTTGCGATCACTTAGTAGTACTGTTGTAGTAAGCACTGTTACCCACGTTGTGCTACATAAATAAATTGTGTAGGAATGTCTGTATATGACTGTTGTAATAAGAGGTCAAATAGTACAACTGAGAGAGACATAGACAGAAAACATGGAAGGACAGCCAACAAAATCCAAATAACACACTCAACCATGATGTGAACTGTTGTATTTTTTGCACACACAGCCATGGTTCGAACCCTGGGAGTGGTAGTAGGCTGTATACAGAATCATACCTCACAAGTGTACAGAAATGTCCAGAATGTCTGGTAAATCAGCCCATAGCTGTTGCCTGTCACCCTGTCCCCCTAGCAAACCAGTGGGATGATCCCAGACATTTAGGCAGCAAACAAGACATACAACTGATTGTCAGACATCTATAACAACAAACCTGTTACTCTAGCAACCCCCCAAAATGTTATGAGAGAAAGTAGCCAAGTATGTCCTATCTCCACCCCCATGTTGTCAATCTGTGACCAGAGTGTGTACAGTAACAGAGTGAGACATATGTGTATATTACTAATGTGGAAACTGGTAATTTGTGTGGCAACATGCAGGGAGTGCTAACAAACATTGCTTCCACAGGTCTGTCAGATACGAACACTGTGCCTATAAATCAAAGATTGATATCCTGTACTGGTACTGTTTACTCTGGTATTGTATGGCATTGTTAGTGTTGCAGTTGCTCAGAATAATAAGGTATTACTCATAACTGTCACCCACACTGTACTACATAATACAACTGTCTAGGAAATCCTGTATAAGAGTGTTGTAATTACAAGGTCAGAATGTAAAATCATAGGAGAATTATAGACAGAAATCAGAGAAAAGATACACAGCAATACCTATATAGCACATTCAACTGTGATGGACAGTGTCTTATTTTTAGCAGACACAGCCATGGTTCGAATCCTGGGAGTGGTAGTAAGCTGTATGCAGAATCATACCCCACAAGTGTACAAAAATGTCCAGAATGTCCAGTTATTTGGCCCATATATGCCAGCTGTTACCCTGCCCCCTGCCATATCAGTGTGCCAATTTCTGACATGTAGGCAGCATGTCATGTCATATAACTGACTGTCAGACCTGTACATATTTGGAAAATGCCAAATAAAACAAACCTGTCATTGTACAAGTCACTAAAGGTTTAAGAGGGCAATAGTGGAAATATGTCCCGGTTCACCTGCATGTGGTGAAGACATGTCCAGAGTGTGTGCAAAAAGATATGGACAAGTATGTGCATAACATCAACCTGGAACCTGGGAGTATATGTAGAAACAATTAGGTAGTGTTAAAAAACAATACCTCCACAGGTATACCAGATAAGAGGTATATACTGCAGGTAAAACCAGTTCATGTATATAGTTGTCGACAGCCATACCACTGTCCAAACTAAGGCAATAGGGTAGTGTACTAATACCTGTAAGGTACAGATTACAGCACTGACTAGGAAAGTAATGTGGACTATAGGAATATACTAGTTGTTAACTGACATCCCCCCCACCATATCTGCAACAATAAACTAAATACACAACTCAGTTGGTATGTGCTGACTTAACTCTACTATTGGGACATATGTCCTATTGTTTGATAATTATTTAAATCTGTTTCTATGCATGTGCTATGTTGAAATACTCCCACATTGGCGGCATGTTGCCATCAATGTACCTGCATTCTGTTGTAATGACCACTGTGGTCCCATATATGCATGTGTTCTGTTTGCTATGCAACTGTTCTATATCTGGTGTTTGGGTTAATGGGAATATCTATGCATGCTGTTATACCTAATCCTGGAATGCATTGACTATTACTAACCCACATATATTTATAAAATGTAAACACCAAAGCATGTTTGGTAAGGCCGGTCTCTGCAGACCTACCTGTCCCACCTCAGCTGGCCGTGGCACCGGGAACCAGAACGTCTGGGGCCCAACCTGCGACCTCCTCATCCGTTGGTCCTGCACCACCTTCAGGTGGAACTGCCTCAGGGGATGAAGCTTGCCCCCCTGGCAGCGGGCACGGACAGGAACCTGTCACCCATCGTCAGGTCCGGGTTGTGGTGCATAGCGAGTTCTGCAGGGAGGTCAGAGATCTGCTAGGCCAGCTTGAGGGCCATTTGTTGTGATTAGAGGGTCGGCTGCCTCTCCTACGCAGCCCCCGGCACAGCTACCTACGGCATTGTGATGGTGCAGTGGTGACTGCCCATGGGTTGGGACCTCAGTCCCACTGTTTCCACTAGGGGGATCATGGACCTCTGATTTCCCAACACCCCTCCCCATCAAGGTGTTTACCCCCCCACATGTGTCATATACCACCCCTGTATATGTCTTATTTGTCTTGTCTTTTAACCTACCCAACCTACCTCCCAAAATATACCTACTATCCTTCCCCAACATTCCACTCTCACCTGAAAAAAAACAAAAGGGCAATCTGTTCTGAAAAAACAATCTCACCCCATATGTTTTGTTCATTTCACATACATGTCCACTGGACATGTGTAATTTGCTCTAATTGGCTTAACAACATATTATTGTTGTCCTTACCCTTCTCTCAGGGGTATGAGTGTCCAAATCTATTTCCAAATTCAGTGTATATGCACAGCTGTTGCTGTAGAAGAAATGGGCAGCTATGGACCTTCCCTATACCCTTCCTGCACATTCCTAGGTATTTTCCCTACTGTCTTTCCCCTCTTTGTGCCCTTTTTTCACCACTTTCCTATCAACCCTTTTTCATTTCTTTTAAAGAAATTTGTGCAGGGGTAAGCAGGAGTAAGCACCTTTAAGCAGCAGTAAGCAGGTTTAAGCCTGCTTGCATGGGGGTAAGCAATGCCTACACAGGTTAAACAATTTAGAAACTAACTGAATATAAGAAACTGTAACCAGAAGTTAGCAGTGCTTACCTCTGCGCAAACCCACTCAAAACCCCTTAAAAGTGCCTTAAACACTCTGTATCCAACGGCCCCTGTTCTGCCCAGCAACAAAATAAACAACCTCTGCAAGGATCAAACCCAGGACCTTTCACAGCCAAAGAGATTTACCACTAAGCCATGCCATATATACATAACCCTGATGTTTTCAGAAACATATCATCCAGCACAGGCATTCAACAGTACAGGAAATGTATTTAAACAAGTAAATGTATGTGTGTGTGTGTGTGTGTGTGTGTGTGTGTGTGTGTGTGTGTGTATATGTTTATATCTAAACAGATATATATATATATATATATATATATATATATATATATATAAATATTTAAACACACACACACACACACACACACACATATATATATATATATATATATATATATATATATATATATATATACATATGCATACATCTATAGATATATATGTCTACATATATATATAAAAGAGAACATAAATACATATATGACTACAGGCACTGTTAATGGGGGTGAGGGGCCCCAAGCTACATACGTCTTGTACATATTGATATTACCCCCCCCACAGTCAAACAGATCTGCCCTGCAATACAGTACCAACTGTTGCAAGTCCCATAACCAGGACCTGACACAACATGGGCACAAGATGTTAACAGTAATCCATCTCACCTGTATGATGTCAGGCTGGTATCAATAACATATCATGCAGTACAGTCTGGCTAACATAGGGAATGTACAATGTGGAAGCAATAAACATTCCTTAGATGTTATTCAAAAAAAACAACCAGGAGTCAACAAAACCCCCACATTGAACCCCTTCCAAAATATTTTTTGGGACTTTTTTTAACAGTTTGTTACCGAAAAAATTTCCCATACTTCCCCCACCTGTATAAAAAAATTTAAAAAATCCTTATAAAGTGTTGTTTAAAAGGTCAAATTAAAAAAGGAAAATTAAAGACAGAAATCGAAAAATAAACAAAAAAAACCTTTAACTGTATAATTCTTTTTTAGAGAAAGATGGTTAATTAGTGGTGAAAGCTAAATAAAACCCAATTACAAAATGTAAAATGCCATTTTTTCCCTATGGGCTGTTACCCCCCCCTGATAAGTGTTTTTTGACATTACAGCTGTATTCCTGACCAGATGAAATTTTTGGGAAAAATCCAAATAAAACAAATGCATTGAAAAAGTACTAAATTTGGGGCAATGGAAAATGTTTATGCATTTTAAATCCGGGGGGCAAAAAAGGAAATTGCAAACTCAACCAAAGGGAAGAAAACAATTAGGTATGTTAACAAAACCCCACAGGTAAAAAAGAGGTTAATGGGAAAACCAGTTCATGTATATGTTTGGCCATAATGAAAAGGAAATAGGGTGTTACTAATCCCTGAAGGGGTAAGAAACTGAAGGAAATAAGTTGGGAAATAACTTTGAATGACACCCCCCACCATATCTGCAACAAAAACTAAAAAAAATAAATGTGCTGACTTAATTTACTATTGGGACATTTTTTTGGATAATTATTTAAATCTGTTTCTATGCATGTGCTATGTTGAAATACCCCCAATTGGTAGGGCCATCAATGTACCTGCTTTCTGTTGTAATGACCACTGTGGTCCCATATATGCATGTGTTCTGTTTGCTATGCAACTTTTCCCATATCGGGGTTTTTTTAATGGGAATATCTATGCATGCTGTTATACCTAATCCTGGTGGACCCCCCAAATAAAAAATTAAACCCCAAGCATTTGGGAAGGCCGGTCCCGCCCCACCTGTCCCACCTCAGGGGTCAGGGCCCCGGTTCCCAAACCCCTTTTGGTCCTGCACCACCTTCAGGTGGAACTCCTCGGGGATGGGGTTTCCCTGGCGGACAGGAACCTGTCACCCATGCCAGGTCCCAAAAGCCAAGTCGGGTTTGGCCCAGCTTGAGGGCCATTTGTATAGGGGGTCCCCTGCCTCCCACCCCCACACCACGGCTGTGAGGTGCAGTGGTGACTCCCCATGGGTGGGACCTCAGTCCCACTGTTTCCACTAGGGGCTCAGGGGTTTTGATTTCCCAACCCCCCTCCCCATCAAGGTGTTTACCCCACATGTGTCATATACCACCCTGTATTTTTTTGTCTTGTCTGTTAACCTACCCAACCTACCTCCCAAATATACCTACTACCCCTCCCCAACATCCACCCCACCTAAAAAAAAAAAAGGGCAATCTGTTCAAAAAAATCTCCCCCCAAGTTTTCATTTAAAATGACTTTGAAATTTGGGTCTAATTGGCTTAACAACATATTATTGTTGTCCCCCTCCCCAGGGTTGAGTGTCCAAATCATTTCCAAATTCAGTGTATATGCACAGCTGTTGCTGTAGAAGAAATGGGCAGCTATGGACCTTTCCTATACCCTTCCTGCACATTTTATTTTCCCTACTGTCTTTCCTTTTTGTCCCCCTTTTTCACCACTTTCCTATCAACCCTTTTTTTTCTTTTAAAGAAATTGCAGGGTAAGCAGGAGTAAGCAAAGCAGCAGAAAGGGTTTAACCCGTTTGCAAAGCAATGCCTACACAGGTTAAAAATTTTAAAACTAACTGAATAAGAAACTGTAAAAAAGGGCAGTGCTTACCTCTGCAAACCCACCCCAAAACCCCTTGTATCCAACCCCCCTTTTGCCCAGCAACAAATAAAAACCCTCAAAAAAACCCAAAAAGCCAAAGGATTTACCACAAGCCATCCATAATACTTTGGTTTTCAAACATATCATCCAAAGGCATTCAACAGTACAGGAAATGTAAAAAAAGTAAATGTATGTGTGTGTTTTTGTGTTTTTTGTTAATATCAAAATATATATATATATATATATATATATATATATAAATTTTTTAAAAAAAAAACACACACAATTTTAAATATATATATATATATATATATATATATAAAATATATATATAATATATTTTTACATATAAAATATAAAAAAAAAAAAATACATATATTACAGGCACTGTTAATGGGGTGGGGGGAAGCTTGCAAAATGTATTCCCCCACAGAAAAAACCCCCTGCAATAACCAACTGTTGAATCCCATAACCAGGACCTGACACAACAGGGGAAAAATGTTAACAGTAATCCATCCACCTGTATGATGTCAGGCTGGTATCAAAAAATATCATCAGTACAGTCTGGCTAATAGGGAATGTACAATGGGCAATAAACATTCCTAAAAACACACACACACACACACACACAAAATATATATATATATATATATATATATATATTATAAAAAACACAAAAACATATATATATATATATATATATATATATATATATATAATATAAAAAAAAAGTATGTAACTAAAACAAAATTTTAAAAGTAATTTTTAAATCCATCATACAGAACAGCCAGTGCCACAGTTCCTCCCAACTGGACATTTATGAGTCACCCATAAAAAGACAATTTTTTAAAAACATAACCCACAGGGGGGAAAAAAACACCACCCCCAGGTTTGCATACATAAAAAATTTTTTTGTGTTTTAATTGTATATCCCATGTCATATAGCTGTTTAGATTTAAAAATACATATAAACAGACTAATGCAACTCTCAAACAGATCAATTAATACAGTATTCAAAGCAAATATGTTGCTGTCCAGGCCAAGGCCTTCAAGTAAAAAAAACAGCCCCACAGGATAACAATCAATCAACGGGTAATGCAGATGTATAGTCCAGCAGCCACTATCTACACTCTGTACAAATCCCTGGGGTAAAGAAGTTGACACAATGGTTATCTGTTAACAAGGCATAACTAAACCATCACAATCACACTGACAAAAAACAGTCTGTATGGCAGGAAGATACCCTCCCTTTAAAAGGTGAATTGTATGGTTGTACATCCAATACCTTAAGGCAGCTTATATACCCCCTGTTGTAACAGCCTAGGTTATTCATAAGACTAATACGGGGCATATACTTTAAAACCTGTCTGACTGCAAAGGGCACAATGTATTGTACATGAACCCCAACATATATGGACCCAACCCCACAATATGTGTACAACACAGTGGAATGATGGCAGGAATGGCAGCATGAAAACCACAGCCACTAAACCCCTGACAGCATGACATATGGAAAAGCCTGGTATGGGTGGAGGACAGGGGCTGGAACACAGGCCCATAAAAGTGTTATTCCTAAAAGTCCTGGTGTTACAGGATAGTCTGCAACATACTTATCAGGAATATGAAGTCAGAAAAAAAATGGATGTAGATAGCACTCAACACCCCCTGCCAGTGATATATCTGACACAAGACCTGTGGTGGACAGAAAAACATAACAGGTACACCTCTGGCCATAAATGGATGGGCAAACAGAGCTATGCAGAAAACTGCAGTCCATTTTAAACTAGTTGTACACAAAAACCCCTGTAACACTGGTGCTCGCAACAAAAACACTACACTCTTTTTCTCTGGAACCTAAACAAATATGTAGCTGGCCTGGTAAGTTCTTTTGTAAGAGGTATTGCTACCTGCTGTCTGTAACACTGCTGCCCAAAAAAGGAAGGATGTCCACCATACAGGAAAAAAGGACCACCCCACATGATGGGATTTAGGGGGGCCATGACAATGGTAATTAAAACCAAAGGGGGAAAGTGGGGGAAACTGATTTGGCAGAGCCACCCTGATCAGGGCATCCCCTACAAAAGCCATGCTCCAATCTATTCAAGCAGCTCAATCCATTTACTGGAGAGAGAGAGAGAGAGAGAGAGAGAGAGAAAAAAACAGAAAAAAACCAAAAACCACAAAAAACAGAAAAAAAGAAGAAAAGGGCCCAGCCAAGAAAAAAAACCCAAAAGGACACCATCCAAACAGACCTCCCCCCAACAGGTATGTGAATTTTATATGCATGTTTGACTTTTCTTGGCCAAAAATAATATTAAATGTATATTTTGCCATCAGGTGTTGTTGCAATGATGTTCAGCTGAAAACTGTTTGGAAAAAGAGTCTGTCCCTGTGTAGTATACCCCAACTGTGCAGAGCACCCGACTGACAAGATGTAAGAACATAGTGTTTTTGGAATGGAAAGGATGTATATTACGGGGCCCGGGGTGGTGGAAGTAATGCCATAATGAGGGAGGGTTCCACAGCCCACCACTTGGGGAAACTCAGGTTAGTATTGTAGGCTGAAATGCCATAGGTGTAATATTACCTGAAATTTGGCCTATATACCCCCTAATGTTAGCTGTGTCCATATTTGGCACCGGGGGAGCAAGGGGAACAGTGCAGCCAGGAAGGAGAGAAATTGGGGCCCATGCCCCTTTAAATTTGGTATATGTGTATATATGTCTAATATAAATAATTTTATATATATATATATATATATATATATATATATATATATATCCACATATATAAAATATAAATATATATATATATATATATATATATATATATATATTATATGCACAAAACAACACACACACACACACACACACACACACACACACACAACAACATATGTAAATACATGCCCCCATATTCCAATCCCTTTTTAGTGTGAGGGAACCACACAAGAAAACACACAGATATATACAGTGAAACATGGAGGGGTAAAATGTACCTTTTTGGGGCCACTTGCTTTTGTGAAGTGGGGAAGGGGAATAGGGAAAAGGAGGGGTTTATTTATGGAGGTGGTTTTGGTAGATATAGAGGAAGCCTACAGGGTAACATTTGGGGGAAACCCCGGAGGGTTTTGGCTATGGGAACCCCACCCCTTGGAAAAAGGGAAAAAACCCCCCCGCTAGCAAAAGCGGGGGCCCCGGAGGCTGGGAAAGGGATGTGGACCCTGTGAAGTGTAGGGCCCGGGCTGACCTCCCAAAATGTCTGGGACCCCGAGGGCCCACCTGAGGGGGAAAGGGTCAGTCTGGTGGGGGGCCTCCCAGGTGGTTCCCCCGAAGGGGGGAACCCAAAGAAACCCGGGGGGGTCCATGGATTTCCCGGTAACAGGAATAGGGGGAAGGGGCCTGGGTATTTAAAAATGTTTTTTAAAAAAGAAAAAGTGGGTATAATATCCCAAGGGGGCTGTCCAAACTCTAGTTAATGGGTTTTAAAAAGGAGAAACATGAACTCCCAAAGATTGAACCTGTCCTAAAAGGCTCAGGGAAATGTAAAAGGCCCAAAGTATTCAAAGGAACACAAAAACCCGGGGGGGGCCAAAACCCAGGAGGAACTGTGCCCAAACCAGGTTTTTGAATAGTTTGGTCCGATTGGGGGGGTGAAAAATGGTTTGCTAGGAACCCCAATTTCTCCCCCTTTTATTCCAAAAACCTACGGTTTTCAAAATGAGGCAGAAACCATAGCACACTGTTGTTTGGGGCCCGCCCATAGAGCAGGAGGGGGCCCCCCTTAAACTGTCCCAAAGGGGAAGATTGCATAAAGGGGTTTGACGGGCCGTATTTTTCTGAATGAACCTGTGGGTGCCCGCGTGGCACCCACAACGGGGATCCTCCATCCCCTTTTCTGTGTTAGGAGCCCTTGCCGGGGGGCCCCCCCCCAAAACCGGGCCTTTGGGGGGGTTCCCACCACTAAACATAACCCCCAAGGGTGTAAATGTTGTGTATGCATCTCACAGGGGACATGATTTGGATTAATTTTTTTTGCTTTTTAAAAAATGTTTTTGGATTGTGGATGACTTTGTGAGAATGCTCAACTTAAACAATACAGTGGGCCACTGAAACCTTCCCCAAAAACCCCATCCACAAGGCAACCCGTGCTTATATGGTTTTTGTTCATGGGGGTGTAAGGTATGGGACCCTGCAAATAAAACATACCATTGAAATTTTTGGGGGTTTTTCATGCACACAGTGGTGACCCGATGGGGGGAAAAGGGGGTCATGGAAAATACCCGCAGTGAAAATGCCCCGGGGGAAAAAAAAGGGGGAACTGGGAATGAATGGTGAAAAAACCCCTAACAGGCAACAAATTTTTCAACAATGCAGATTACAAATTTGGGAAAAATTAACTTTCCATTTTAGCTGGGGGTGGTGTACAGTTGTTCATTAGGGCACTGAATAATGGTAGGCCAATTGAGGGGCTAATAGGTTTTCACATGCAAATGCCCGCAGCAGGGATTGGTCTAAGTTGATCTGAAACAGGTTTAGGAATTAATTAACCCCCCCAACACAAAGTATGGTGGGAAAAAAGGAGGCACATATACCCCAACACAGGTTGTGTGGGTGTGCAAGGAAATGCAGGGTGCAGAACCCCTCCAGGAATAAATGTGTAGACAAAAGGGCAAAAACCACATGATAAAAAAAACGGTTTTGCATGTGGCACATCTGAAAACAATTTAGCATGCATGGAATGACGGTATTCTTCACTCATGTTTTTTTTGGGGTTTTTGTGGGTTTGGGGTGTTTCTAAGGGGGGAATTTAGGTTGGGTTTGGGGGGTTTTTTTCAATGTTTTGGTTGAAAAAACCCTTTTAAATTCAAATTTTCGGAAAAGGGAAAAGGGGTTAAAAACAAAAAGAAATAATAACCTTCAGAATGGTTTGAAGTGAGGTTTCCAATACCCGGGAGGGTCAAACAGGTGCACACAATATGGTTTGGGGGGGAAGGATCCCTTAAACGTGCCCCCCATGATATTTTTAGCAGGTTGACTAAGTGCATGGGTTTTTCCATAGTTAGAGTTAATGGGTAAGGGGTGTGTGTCTACTTTGGAATTTGTTTTAAATTTTTTTTTGGGGTTTTGGGGTTTTGGTTTTGGGGGGTTTGTTTTGGGGGTGGGGTGGGTTTTTGTGGTGTGTGTGGGGTTTTGTGGTGTGGGGTTTTGTTTTTGTTTGTGGGTTGTTGGGGTTTTTTTTATGCATCTGGACAGGGCACAATGAGCACCCGGTTTTTTTTGAAGAATCAAGGCAGCGAAGATAAAAGCATAAAAAGTTGGGGGAAAAAGGGGGAACCCAAAAAAATTCCCAAAAAAAAACGCAACATCAGGGGAATTAAAACCCCCCAAAGGTTATTTCTGGCACAAATTTTTACAGGGACATTTCAGGGAAATGGGCAATAGGATGTAAAACCACCCACTTGGGGGGAAGGAGTCTTTTTGCTTGCAGGTTTAGGAATGATATTGAGGGTTTTTAATGTTCCAATTGAACGGGGGGAAAAAAATGCGCAAAGGGGAGGGAGGTAAAGGGGGTTGGGTTTGGGGGGGGGGGGGGGGTGGGGTTTTTGGGTTTTTGGGGGGTGGTGTTTGTGGGTTTTGGGGGGGTTTTGGGAAAAAACCCCCCCCCCCAAATTTACAGGCCCATTCGTTCCCCCAAAAACCCCGGGGAAACCCCCCAAATTTTCTTACCCCCCCAAGGGCAAAGGGGCTGGCAAAAAACCCCTTCAATGGAACGGACATCCCCCCCCATAAACCAAAGGTTTTGGGGGAAATTTTGTCAAGAAAACCCATTCAGGGGAAAACCCAAAAAAAAAATGGCCCGGGGGTTTAAGCCCTGGTTTTGGGTTTTTTTCCCGGTTTGCCATCTGGTCAGGGGGATGGTTGGTTTCTGGGAAAACCTTTAATTTAACAGCGGGGCCCCCAAAGGCCCGGGGAGGGTTTTCCCCTCCCCCAAAAAAACATTTACTCCCGGGCCATTAATTTTGGTCTGATATGTAATCAAAGGACAGCTGATAGTATAATAAGTTTTGTAGCATGGGAACATGCATTTGGAGGGAAAGTAGACACCTGGTATATCCTTAATAATGCAATCAGCAGAGAGGTGAACAAATACCCATGTATGCAGCACTACACATGCATTGGGGAATTATTAGACAACACCAGGGAGTGTATCCATATATTACTGTTGTCCACATGATAGGTTGATTGAGCAGCTGGACATATACAGGGTGAACACTGGATGACAGCAGTGAGGCCATGTAAAACCTACTCCACTCAAGTCAAGGAGATAATGGAGTAACAGGTCTTGTGTTGTGATCACTTGTCTAGGCATTTAGAGGAATGGATACATTAATGAGTGGTATTAATGAGTGCATGTTACCAGGTATGAAGCAGGATGGGGAATTTATGTGAATAAACGTGGAACTGTCTTTAAAATCAGGGACAGGTAGGTATTAAGGTGGAATATGTGTGTGTGTGTGTGTGTGTGTGTGTGTGTGTGTGTGTGTGTGTGTGTGTGTGTGTGTGTGAGAGTGTGTGTGTGTGTGTGTGTGTGTGTGTGTGTGTGTGTGTATGTGTGCACTGTTATGCAATGCTGAACAGGTCTTAAATTGCGTTGAGGCACAGGTGGTGTTGTCAGGGGCAGAAACTGCGCCATCGTTTGACATCCCCCTCTTAGCCACCCCAACCCCGCAGACAGTTAGAATGCCTATACAGACCCCATCACCAGTGCCCATAGCAGAGGGACAATTGGCAGTTGGTGGCAATGCACAGGAGAGTGTGGTATCTATGCTTACTGTATCTGGGCACAGCAGGCATAGCCGGATGTCTGGCAGGGCACCACATAGGCAGATGTACCAGGGTGCACATGGCAGGGCCACTGGTCATCATGCCCCTGGCAGAAGCACCATAACTGGTACCACTAGACACATGTTTCAGACTGTCATGGGGGTGCAGGCACATATGGAACTGTACACCAGACAGGGCCTGAGGCTTCAGAGGGCTGCTCTCACATCTGCAAGTGACAACTTCCATAAACTGTCTGGTACCCACCGTGATTATACCGAGGTCATGGATAGATGGTTGGGTGAGATGGTGGGCCTCATCGACCATGGTTTGTCCATACTTGAACATGTGGTGCGAGTGCGGCGATGGCTGCATGGACGTAGGCCAGCAACACCAACAGCTGGCGGTCGACGTGGATGTGCTAGAACACCAAAGCACTCCTGGCAGTACCAGCCCCAGCACTGCAGGAGGGGCACTGTCCACACCACACCACAGCAGGCCACGTGCACATGGCCTTGGCCAGTCCCAGGTGGGACCTGGTTCCAGTGGACATCTGTCATCATCAGGGGAGAGTAGCACATTGAGGCCTATACCTGGGTGTGCCCATGGAACCTCTGGCAGGCACAGTCCACATGTCTGTGGTTGGAGGTGGTTACCCGAACACTCTGCTATGTATGGTCTGCAGCTGTCCACGAAACACCTGTATAGGGTAGCCACATGGCAGAATTGTGTGCATGTATACCCACACACTATACGAACACACCTAGGGCAACCCCATACCTACACACACCACATCACCATGTCCATTTCAACTAATAACACCCTGATCCACACAGATGGTGTCAAACATATGGCCCACCCTTGGTCACTGGCAAACCAACAACACACCCAGTGCATTTGATGATACCTGTGCTACATCCCTGTCATCCATAACATCAATGCAAGGACAGGCTAATATGGTTCTGATGCACATGGTGACTGTACTACAGCGTACCAACGTGTTGTCAGGAGTAATGTTTAATGCATACATTTCAGTTAGTGTAGCTATCCAGCCATGATGCATTATAGCTGTTAGTAACACTGAATGATTGTGGTCTCCCTAATGTTATCCATTTGTGTTGTAGGTGTACATGTGTCATCAGGAGGATGGTCTGCAGTCATATTCCACAAGAGGTATGGCACTGTGGTGACACCATGGCTGTGATATATCCTGGGTAGAGTTGAACACATGTCACAGGTTTGCATAACAGTTATTGCCTGTGCCACATGGACAGGTGACCCAGTGGGACATGTATAATCAGCAATCTGATGTAGACCTATCCACATACATGCACACTCTTACTTGGCAACACTGGGACTAGACCCCTACCTAGGTATGTAGTGTTACTGAAGTGTGTGGCTTTCACTGCACACACTACACAGAGTTTAGGGTGAGATGTGTTCCAGGTTACATGTTACATGCAGAACATCCCCAGACATGTACAGTATGGTAATGCATGATGTAATGGTTGTATATGGACAATACATAGTGTGACATACCATCATATACGCATTAAGTAGGCTGCGCACAGCACATGCATAACTGGGCTGGATTCTGGTATCAGTTAGCTGTATGGTTGATGTTGACAGTGGTCACCATACAGTGGTACATGGGACACATACCGGGTGTACCATGGTGCAATGACAGTGGTACACTGCACCCACATCCCACAGGGTGAGAGTGACATGCATACGCCAATCCTCTGGGTGCCTCCTGCAAATGGCCACTGAGGTGATACAGTTGACATCTATGCAAAATGTATAACAAAACATGGTTAGTGTCTGTGATGGAGACCTGTACCCAAGCATGTTGTGTTTACTGGTGCAGTGTAGTGGATGTACCCATGGCATGTGGTGCATACATGGTGTTGTCTCCTATATGTGCTGGTTATAACACAGCTGGGCAGACATGTCAGTGTCAGTCTAGCATAGGTTGCCTGTATGTATCCAAGCTGAATACCTGCCATCTGCACATCTGTACAGGGACTGACAGACATCAGCTTGGCAAGTAGCTATGTAGTAGGATGAATGGGTCGACATATAGATATCTGACAACAATATGTATGCCATTACTACATGTTGGAAGCCCTCACTGACATGTGCTATACAGACAGTAGTCTACAGTTACTTTTCACATGTCAGATCATTATCCAGTAGGGGATATATACTGTGACACAGCTCACACACCAGGAAAATGACAGTGAGGCCTCAGAGTCCAGCTATGCCTGCAGGTGTTCTTGTTGTCAGTACTATTTTTAGCACTCTACTCTTGCCTGAGAAAGCACTGTCAACAGTAGTACTGCCATGATACACTACAGGCCAGTGTGACAGCACGTAACCTGGGTTACTACCCTTGTATGTAACACATTTACATGGATAACAGTGCTGTACAGGTCTTATATACTTGCATGTCCCAGACATGATGCTCACATCCCTTGCTACTGTAATGACAGCACATAGACGGATGTATTGTACATGGCATTACATACACTTATTACCAATGTCATTACCCTGCTATGTTATCATACTGGGATGTGAGCACTGGTTACCAGAGCTGAGCCATGTTTAGCAGGTGTCAGCACTGCTGCAATATAACAGCTAAGCAGATTTGCACACTGGTAAGCGAAGCCTACATGGTGTAAGCATCCAGTTGTTTAACAGTAGCTTAGCACTGCTTAGCTTTGCGCAAACCCACGCAAATGCTCTTAAAGCTGCTGAAAACTGCCTTAACCACTCTGTATCCGACAGCTTTTGTTCTGCCCAGCAACAAAATACACAGCCCTTGCAGGCTTGAACCCAGCACCCTGTAAACTATAGTCACAAAAGTTAATCACTACACCATGACAGCTGTGAAGGCAGCTGTTATTTTTCCAATATATCTGTCACTACACATATTGAATGGTATTAAACAATTGCTTTGACTTCCACAATTGTGTAGTACTTATTGATATTACAGTTGTATCATATATGTTGTATCTAAGTATACACATATCAGATACATACAGTGAGCTACATCTGGGAAGGTATACACAACCATGATGTTTACTCATGACAGGAATATGGATATATACATATACATATGTAGATATATGTCTACATGTACACACATATATATATATATATATATATATATATATATATATATATATATATGTGTATATATATATATATATATATATATATATATATATATATATATATATATTTACATATCTGTATAGTGCATCATATGTACTGCCATTTGTAGATCTCTCTCTCTCTCTCTCTCTCTCTCTCTCTATATATATATATATATATATATATATATATATGCACATCCTATGTGTAGAGATATACCTGTTTATGTTAATATATATGTCGATATCTATAACTATATGTGCATACATATTTAATCAGATATACCTATTTATGTTGATATATATGTAGATATCCATAACTATATGTGCAGATATATCTATATATTGTAGACATATATTGCTGTGCATATGTGTAGACATATATTGCTGTGTATATGTATATATTTGAGCATTTATATGAATATATATATATGTGTGTGTGTGTGTGTGTGTGTGTGTGTACATATATATATATATATATATATATCCATATATGTATGTAGATATGTATATGTGTATATATCTATATATATATATATGTATATATATATATATATATATATATATATATATATATATATATTCATATGTCCAGAATATGGAGTGGAGCCCTACCTGAGCACCAATAGTCCCAAACTCTTAGTGCAAGGGGATGTCATGTATGTATTGCAGGTATATATGTAGACTGTTGTTACTGTAACAGAGGTTGTCTTAACAGACATGTTGTGTGTGGGAGGTCACATCTGATTTTGATATGTGCACCATTGGATACTAACAGACATCCTACGGGCATCATAGTACAGTACCACTGCTTGCACAGTAATGATCCTGTGGACTACAGCAGAGATATGACCAATATATGTGGACAGTCTGGCACTCTGTGTTCAGTCCAGAGGTGTACACAATTCCCCTTCATGTGAGACATGTGGACCACGCCTCACAATGTGGATGTTAATAGTCATGTACATGGGTATATCACGTAAATACTGGACTACATATGCCCACACAGTTTATGCACTCACACATGGCAGTCTGTCCTGGCACATAATACCTGGTGGTGCAGAGGTCACATGGACGCATACTACCCAGTAGTTAGTGACATACATCTGTACAGAATCCCACTGCTTTGTCAGAAATACGCAACAGTTATCGTGGCCTGGCAGCAGTATGTCTTGCAAATAACTAGACATAACAGCACACTGGGTAATAACACTAGGCTGCTAGGCATGTCACACAGCACTGTGCAACCTACAGGCAGGCTGCCACAACACTGGACTACATTTTGTATGGGGGAATGCACATCTACCTGCAAATATAGCAGGCTCTACATGCATGTCACAGCATAGAGTAACAGACACCTGTGAGAAAGTGCATACCCACAACCGATGTGAACACAGCCACAGACACATATGGTACACAAGCTTAATATAACACTATATGGACTGTCTGATAAACACCATCCTCATATGTGCACTCACACACTAACCCTACATATACTGGGTCATGACATAGTGTGGTCCGATGCCTGCCTGTGGTATAGGACACGTGTGTGTCTGGCCCTACAGACATGTGAGCCAATAGGGTACCATACACTGGAGTAGCATGAAACATCAGGTAGAACAGGACCAAGAACAATGGCATTTACCACAGTCTGTGCACAGCCCAAGTTACATATGCGCAATACACATATTTTCGGCAATCACCATAAGTACACATACCCCAGTACTGCACACACAACCACAGAATGCCCAGGTTATGTCCTCAGAAGTAACCCCTACTACACATAACATGTCTAGCAGTCTGATATCTGACTGGCTTATTATCAGGTATGATGTCAATAAATAATGGTGTACAGAACATATGCACCTCATACTGCATGACATATGTACAAAGGTTGACAGACTTGTGGCTGGAGCTACAACCACTGGGCCAATATTGGCATGTTACTGTGATAACCTCATACATTTACTGTCGTACCAGGGTTTGTTGTGACATATGTCCTATGAGGGATATGAAGTCAGTAACTCTCATGGCTGTCACCATGTACTGACTGCAGTCCTCACACTATGCTTCTGCAGTTCTCAGATAGGTGTTCTGTGAGTAACACAAGAAGCAAAAGGCTCCACACACTGCCCAGTCTGCAGATAACCCTACAGGTGGGAGTTTTCTCAACACATAACACTGTCATGACAGGGATTAAATCATGCAGACCAGCTAAATCCACACATGCTCTGTTAAACCGACATTACTCCAAATGCAGATGAGCAACACTCACATTCTGTAGTCATGTCTGGCACATCCTCCTCCTGTCTGTTGGCCTGTTTCCACAATGTAATTTGTTAGAGGTAAATCCTACTACCATCTGTGATGCTATTTGCCAAAGACCAAATTGAGGTCCTGCTCACAGTGAATGAAAAGGCCCAACACCAATATGATGTTCCTAGATACTGGAGTGTGTTTCAATGCAATTGGCTATGGGAATGTTACCACAGCTGTTCCACATGCAATCAGCAAGAGGGGGACTGCAAATTCTTGCAGAGGCCATCAGCTGATCATGAGCATCACTTACAAAACACAAGTTGCTGCTTAAACATCCACCAGAGAGGGAGTGAGAGAGAGACAGAGACAAAGTAAGTCAGGGAGGGGGTGGGAGAGTAAAACCTAAGCATGTTTGTGCCACACTCCTACCAGTATGGGGTTTCAAACCCCTGACTGACTATGTATTGTTATCACATGTCTATGTAGTTATTGCATGTGCCACATAGCTTACATGCTATGGAGCTGTCCAAAGGTATATCTGATGGTGAGTGACATCTGCAACAGTGATATAGTAGTGATAAGGTAGGTGTAGTACACGTGCCTGTCCACATGAACAGGTGTCAATGTCAACACAGCCACACTCTCTCAGGGACTCACACACACTGACACAGTTGGTAGGGTCAGGAATAGACTTCCTAATTAGCTAGTTTTCCACAATACAGTAATGCACAGGTATCACATGTACCACAGTGGTCATCCGGATGATATATGGGCAAAGGGTATTTGAAGGTGTCTGACATCAGACAGCATGCTTCAATAGGCCAATGGGAGTTGTAGTGATTGTGAATTTGGTCAAAAGAATCATAATCTACACACACAGACACAGGGTGCCAATACTGACATGCATGGGTGCATTTCTTCACAGGTGTGTAGTGGCTGACTGTGTAAGAAAGCTGTAGAAGGCTAGGTGAAGGGTATACCTTGACATCAGGCCACATGACAATAGCCTGTAGTGTGGCTCAGGGCTGTAGTGTTTGGATTGGCCCACACAGGTGGGTATTGTATTCACCATCCAGTCAACTGTGTTACTATTGTGTGTGGCCAGTGCTGTGCAATGCTTGCCATGTATGTGTTCTATAGTCCATGACATAGACGGTGTCTGGGATGTGCACATGTCCCACATGCATCTTCAGTGACATGTGGAACTGTACCTGGGGTGTCTTGGCCATGTTGTGTACATAGATTGTTATCATCAGATGTGCCAGTCCTGGCTTCATGTGGCGGGAACTGGTAATGGACACCAGGTTGACCCTGCACCTACATTGATAGCATGATACAGGTATTCCCTGGTGTCAGTGGCATCTGTCCATACATGGCATGTGGTTAAGATATGGTATGTCCTTTGTGGGTCACATTTGATGGCACCACAGTTGTTGCAGGCATTCAGTGGGGAACATAGTGAAGACGCACTGTCTGCAATTATGTGGCTATTGTACTGATGGGATATGGTGCCATGCCCTCTGTAGTCCACTGCAATCACACCATGGTTACTATCTGTGGGCAATATGCAGGGTACTACCAACAAAGTGGTTGTTGCCTAGGCAAGTGTGTTTGTGTATGAGACATGGGTTGAGAGTGTTCTCTGGGTAATACAAGGGTTGCTTACTTTGTTCACTCATGTAGGGGTATGGATTGGCACCCTAGCTTCTCAGCTTTTTAACATCTGTTATCCTTGTAAGGTGGACATTGCGACATATAATAAGCCCACCATATAAGAAATTTGCAAAACACACACCACAATGAGTCAAGTTGTTGCATACTCACAGCCACCTCCACACAGAATATGAATGACAAACACAAACAGACACACACACAGCTGCCATGTCTGGAATTAGAACTCCTACCTAACTAGTCTATCATGCTACAGCATTACGCAATTACAGGATGCACCACAGAGATCACTAGATTGCTGGTTCCCCAAAGGTGTATTTCACTGGGAATGACATCAGAACACTTGCCAAAGAAGGGCAATGGAGGTTGTATTGACTGTGAATGGCCTCTAAAACATTTCTCCCCACACAGATAAACAAACATCTATACTTGTCATATCTGGGAATCCAGCCCCTACTGAACTACTATATCACACTACAGCATTACGCTGTTATAGGATGCATCACAGAAATTACTGAACTACTTCTTCCCCAAAAGTGTATTTCAAAATGAATTACATCAGCAGGCTTGCCAAAGAAGGGCAATGGAGGTTGTATTGACTGTGAATGGCCTTCAAAAGCATTGCTCTCTACACAGACAAACAGAAACATCCACACTTGCCATGTCTGGGAATAGAACCCCTATTGAACTAATATATCACACTACAGCATTACGCTGTTATAAGATGCACCACAGAGATTACTGGACTATTCCTTCCCCAAAAGTGTATTTCAAAATTAATGACATCAGCAGGCTTGACAAAGAAGGACAATGGAGGTTGTATTGACTGTGAATGGCCTCAAAAGCATTGCTTCCTACATAGACAAACATCCACAATTGCCATGTCTGAGAATAGAACCCCCTACCAAACTACTTTATCACACTACAGCATTATGCTGTTATAGGACACACCAAGGAGACTAGTGGACTACACCTTCCCCAAAAGTGTATTTCAAAATGAATGAAATCAGCAGGCTTGCTAAAGAAGGGCAACGGAGGCTGTATCGACTGTGAATGGCCTCAAAAGCATTGCTCCCTATACAGACAAACAAACAGAAACATCCACACTTGCCATGTCTGGGAATATAACTCCTACTTAACTAGATTACCACACTACAGCATTACACAGTTATAGGATGCACCACATAGATTATTGAGCTGCTCCTTCCCCAAAGGTGTATTTCAAAGTGAATGACATCAGCAGGCTTGCCAAAGTTGGGTATTTGAATTGTAGTGAGTGTGACTAGCCTAAAAAGCATTGATCCGTGCACAGACAAATATACACACATGCACCACATCTGGAATTAGAACTCCTACCTAACTAGTTTATCACATTACATCATTACACAGTTATAGGACACGTCACAGAGATTATTGGGCTACTCCTCCCCCAAAGGTGTATTTCAAAGTGAATGACAGCACGCTTGCCAAAGTAGGGCATTTGAATTGTAATGAGTGAGACTAGCCTAAAAAGGCATTGATCTCTATACAGGCAAATGCACAGACACACACACACACTTGCCACATCTGGGATTAGAACTCCTACCTACCTAGTTTATCACACTACAGCATTACACAATTATAGGACATGCCACAGAGCTTACGTGGCTATTCTTTTCCCAAAGGTGTATTTCATAGTGACTGACATCAGCAGGCTTGCCATAGTAGGGCTATGGGGAGGGCAGTGTCTGTGCATGGGCCATAACCCATTCATCTAGAAGTAGACACACCACACTCAGGCACACACAGGTTTATATTCTGCAGGTATGTGTATACAACTGCTAGATGACTAGTGCCTTGTACAGTCATGTTGCACAGTTAGCACTAGCACCACAGAGTCTATAATGCTGAGGGATTCCAGAGGCTAATTTCTACGGTGAGTGCCATTTTCACATCATGTGGTTGTAGCCATTTGACTGTGTGCTGGGTGGGACAGGCCTCATGATGGAAGGCTCTTTGTCACTGTCAATCCCTCCCACACATCTATGCATGTGTAATTTTGGAATATTATAGTGTGCTTTCCTTGGATATATGTGTGTATTCCTATCCAATGTGTGTGCAAAGCATGACTGGTGCATACTGAGGAGTGTATGCACTAACATCTGCAACTGTCAGATATATATGGTCCACTGTTGTTGCCAGACATGCGCTTTATTTCTTTAAGTATGTGAGCATGCCCAGTATGACCTTTCAGAATTTTGTTGTCTGACATTGCCTTCATTTCTTTAAGTGTGGGAGCATGCGCAGTATGCCCTTCTGTATTGCATGTGTGGATCCATTCCAGGTAGACTGTACTCCAGTGCAGACTTTTGTGTTCTACACCTACAGCTAGCAAACTGTTTCTGCAGGATATCTGTAGATCAGTTGGCAATATGGGGTCAAACTTGGCAAGAGATAGTAGGTGCTGTAGGTAATTGTGTCTGTGCTGCTTCTGCTACATGATCCTGGTATTAGTAGAGATATTCAGACATGTGTAGTTTTATACACTGTGATGTTTTATGTCCTCAAGTACTGTCAGGTAATCATTTTTGCTCGCAGTGATGTCCTGGGGAACACAGGGTGAATGCAGCTGTGTCCAGTATTGTGGTCAAACACCTATATATTCCTGCAAATTAATGACATTCTGGAGGGGGAGCTGCAGACACATGCTTATGGATCTGTGTAACTGGTTCAGCAAATTAGTACAGTGGTGGCAGAGGATACTTTACATCCATCGGCGTGACAGTATGCCCTTATCTTGATGTGGCAATACCTCACAGCTGTACAGATTCACACAGGTTACCCAGAGGCAGGGGTCATAAGTCAGGACATTACCCCATTGTGGTTTACCGGCAGTTTTGTAGCCACCCATTTTTGTGTTTGCAGCCAGGGATAGTATGTGCACATGGCTTTGTTTTTGACTTCACACACTCCATGCTGTCCATGCTCCCACCCCCCCTATTATTCTATCCTCTTCCATACATTATGCAAACATTCTCTGATACTTTCCCTATACTTATCACCTCATCACAGCAGTGTATTGGTATTGGTCTGCAGTTCATGCAGTGGGACATGGTGGACATGTTACTGTGGTTTGTCCACATGGCCTTGCATATGGGTTCTGTGGACTGTGTTATGTTATTTGGGAGTCCATCACATAACATACATTGGCAGTACGAGTGAGATGCAGGCCTTTGGCAGAGGACTGTAGGCCATTTGGTAGTGATGCAGGCCAGCTGTAGCAGGCCATTTCACTCTATCACTCCTACTGTACCAGACCGCCATACAGTAAATTCCCATGGGGTGACTGGATAGGTGTTCATGCCAATACTTTCTGTCAGTATTGATCAGGTGGTGTGGATACTGGCAGGGTGCTGCTTACAGCTAGGGACACACCTGCATGGGACACCTGCACTGCATGCTGCATTCTTTCACTATTGCCATGCACAGGTGGGAGTCATATTGTACCCATTCCCAACAGCTGAGATAAGACTGGAGAGGTACCTGTGTGTGGTGGTTGGGTGATCTGTGTGCATGTGTGCTATGGGCACTACTTGCATCTGACTCACAGATATACATGGGGCATTTCACTTATGCTGGCTTGTGCAGGGATATCAGCTGTTTCTCAATACATCATTCCTATGACCTTTGTGATCTGCAAGTGTTTGGCAAGACGACATCCGTATTCCCTACCACAATCCCAGATAATGTGCTGCAAATCTGTATGTACAATTCCAAGGGTGTGTCCATTTCACGGTTACACATTATAACCTGTCTGTCTGGGGTACTTTCCCTGTGTACTGCTTGTATGTCTGGCCCAACAGTCATGCCATGTCCATTTTTCAGATGGTGACACATATTACCTCCATACATTTACAATGTCTTACTGTTAGAATGTGTTATACTGGGGAGCATTGTGTTTGGCACAGTTGTGAGGGCTTGGTCCTGTCATCAATGGCCACCAGGTCAAACCTCACCATGCATACACACTGACGACTCTCACACAATATGAAACACACACCAACCTAACACACACATACCTGCATATTGTACAAATGCTACAATATATCCTGCTGCCTTGGCTACCTCAGGTAATCTGTGCTCCACTGGTATTATACCTACACATACATGTTACTACATTTCTACATCAGATTGGGGGGCACTCCAGACTGTTACTACATTTCTACATAGGATGGGGGGCACACCTGTTTCTACATTTCTACATAGGATTGGGTGGCACACCTGACTGTTTCTACATTTCTACATAGGATTGGTGGGGGCACACCTGACTGTTTCTAAATTTCTACATAAGATTGGGGGGCACACCTGACTGTTACAATGTGTCTGCTTCAGATTGGGGGGCACACCAGATTGTTACTACATTTCTACATAGGATTGGTGGGGCACACCTGACGCTTGTACAAATTTGCTATGTCTGTACTGGTACGTCAGGTACTCCATTTCATTCTGTATTCTAACCTATCATGCTGAACAGAAGCATATCAGTGTACTACAGTTCTTAGGTTTGAGTGACCTGCATATCAGTTTTTGACTTCTTACCCTTCAGAACTAACATCCCACTGCCTGATCTGATGTAGTCTGTCTTTGTAGGCCTGGGGGGGGAGGTTACCCATAACCAACATTCAGAGGCCTTAGCACAGCCTTTGTTTGAGTTTGTCTATACCTGTCCTGCTGGCTGAAACTGTTTTTGGGTATGTGAGCCTCCCTGACTGTCATGTGTGTGTCATATGGACACACATGTGGCCCAGCACATTTCCTGCAGTGGGTTTTGTCACCATGTGTAGTACTGGCTACTATGGTGGCACCAGTATTTGTTACATGCTGCCACTATAGGTGTCTACTATCTGTTGGCATCCCATTCAGCCACCCGATTCCCTTGCCTGCTCACATCCATACCATAGATACAAGTAACAACACATACTACTGCATTCGGCAATTGGTAAGAAGAGTGACTTACCTTGTGGCTGTGCCAGTATTGAGGATGGTGCTGAAGGGCTGCCTATGTTGGATGCACATAGTACACTCCCTATACATGGTTGAGCACAGGTAGTGTCATGTTTGGCATCCCTTTTACTGTATGTGCGAGTCAGAGAGAGGTGTCATTCCCTGGGTTCCTAGTGAGTCGATGTGTGTGCTATGCGTTGCCTCTTTGCCAAGGCCAGGGCATACTGGGCATGCCGCCTTCTGCCTACTGGGGCAGACTCAGTTTGTTCTTCCTCTGAGTCACTCTGTACCTGTGCAGGACTTGGCAATGGTGGGGGGCTGTGTGTCCCTGCCCCGTGCTGCTCCTGCTGCAGCTTTTTCCGCAGGATCATATTGTGTAGCATGGCACATAAGATGACAATTTGAGTACATTTAGCAGGTGAGTACTGCAAGGCTCCACCAGATGTGTCCAAGCAAAGGAACTGTGACTTGAGCATCCCAAACACATGCTCTATTATAATTCTGGTCTGTGCTTGTGCCTCATTATGGAATTCTTGTTCGGGTGTGTGTGCATTTCTAATGGGTGTCATCAGCCATGGCTCCAGTGCGTAACCAGCATCTCCCACTAGGTGACCGTAACAGATAACAGATGTCCCCATTGACAAATTTCTGGTACAGCTGTGTCAGATGCCAGATGTTAGAATTGTGATAGCTTGCAGGGCAGCCAGCACACACATTCATTATAATGCCCTGGGCATCACACATGACTTGGCAGTTGATGGAAGGGAAGCCCTTGCGGTTGATGTAGACCCTACCCCGCTCACCGGGTGGTGCTTTGATGCTTATGTGCGTGCAGTCTATAGCACCCACTATCTCAGGGTATTCTGCTATTTGGTGGAAGAGATGCATATTGCTGGCCAACGTCTCATGGGTGTTGGGGAAATATACGTCCTCACCGGCATATGCTTGCATGGCATCCAGGAACTGGTGGAGTACCTTGGATGCTGATGCCTGTGAGATCCCCATGGTATCCCCAGTCGGCCTTTGGAAGGTACCTGTGGCTAGTATTCTTAGGCCTACACATACCTTGGTATCCACTGGGATGGGTTCCCTTCTGTTAGTTCTGTGTGTGAGGCGTGGTGACGCAGCTCAACAATTTGCTGTAGGAGGTCCCTGTCCAGCCTATAGTGCTCCACTATCTCCAGCTCATGTAGCCCCCTGATAGGTTACCCTGGGTCTGTACACTCTTCTCCGTCTCCTCACTGTGGGTTGGTCGACAGCATTCACATTCTCACCACCCTCAGCCTCTTCCACATGTTGATGTATGATAACTACTGCAGCCCCTATCATTTTCTTGTTTTTGTTTGTTAAAGTTTTCCCACTTGTATACACAGGTGGTATAGAGTACATAGGAAAAAACAGAGGGAAAGGTGATTGCATAGTTTATAGTAGTGTTCTGGGCTGAGCTGCTGCCTGTGTAATTGGCTGATTCTGATTCATTTCACCTGTCAGCTATGCTAGTTCTCTTTGATTACGTTCCTGCTACTGTTTTCCCTTCCCATTGCCTTCCTGTTTAAGCCCGGGGGTAAACCGCACAAACACAGTGCTCAAATGTGCAGAGAGCTACTATTTCCTGGTTTACTTTTTTTTCCCTTTAAAACCAGTTGCGTGGCATGCTCACCTGCTTAGGCAATGTGAAGAGTGCTAGGTAGCCTCAGACACAGCCCCTTACTTAGCTCTGCTAAGCTAAGGCAAACCAAAGCCACAGGGCTTCAATTGGCTTACAGTATGCCTGACACCCCCCACATGATGTTAGCTAACTCCTAGGCTTGCTACAAGCTATTCCTGCACTTACACTGTTGGGTGCTGACTAGCACTGAGGGGAAATCTGGGAATCAGTATCATTCCCCTCATTTGCATAAGATTGCCTGCTAATGCATAGTTACAGGTCCCACTATTCACTGGTCATGTTGTCTTCTGCCTGCCATTGAGTATAATCGCAAAATAGTGATTTTGGATATAATACTTATTTCAGTTTTTTTTTTATTTTTGGCCCGATCCTGTTTGCACACCACTACCCTATGCTTAAACAGCCAAAATCGGCTATAAAAAAAGTTATTTTTTTAAACTGCTTTTCATGCCAGTGGCCATATATTTGGCCATTGGCATGCTATACTAGTCCTGCACAACTGGCTGCCAGCTTCCTGGATCGCAAATTCACCTCATTTGCATGTTTTTTTACCTGCAAATGGGATAATTTGCATACAGGAGCATTCATGCACATCCCTGCAGCTTATTCCTGGATTGCACGGCAGATATATTGCCTCCTACAGCTCCGGCACTGCTCCTGCACACAATGCAGGGCTTGCTGAATCTGGGGGATATACATACACACACACACACACACACACATATATATATATATATATATATATATATATATACATATATATATATATATATATATATATATATATATATATATATATATATAGATATATATGGGTCTACCTGAAAATGACGAAAGTACAGACTGCCGTTGACGAGAACACCGATACAGGAAGATCAACAATGAAGACCGACAGTTGAGAATCCGACGGTGAGAACACCGACATGTTAAGGTAAGTGTGCGATAGGGACGGACGTTAGGGTCAGGGTGTGGGTGAAGTAAGTGTATGATAGTGATGGACATTAGAGTAGGGTGCAGGCCAGGTAAGTGTGAGATGGTGACGGACTTTAGGTTTAGGGGCAGGTTAAGTGAGTTAAGGTTAGGGTGCGGGTAAGGTAAGTGTGTGATAGTGATGGACTTGAGGGTTAGGGGTGGATTAAGTGAGTTAGGGTTAGGATGTGGGTAAGGTAAGTGTGCGATAGTGATAGAGTTAAGG